>NC_072441.2:40000000-40300000 GCF_028878055.3 Symphalangus syndactylus | reverse complement strand
TTTCAAAAACTAGTTTTTTGTTAAGATGGGAAGAAGAAATGTAGAAATACCTTTTAATAATAATAGCTAAGCTTTGAGAGCATTTACCAAATATTCTGTGTCACCGAATAATCAGTAACAATGCAGACTCTGGAGACAGACTCTAATCCTGGCTGCACCACTTTTTGTGGAACATTTGGCAATTTCTAATTCTGAGCCTCAGTTTTCCCATTTACAAAATGGGATATTATATTATAGTGACTGGCTGATAAGGTTGTGGTGAGGAACAAAGTGAAGCATGTGATGTGCTAGGAACAATGTTTACTTCACACAAGCAAGTATAAAATATTAGCTATGCATTTCACTTGCTCCTTTGAGGATCCATAAATCTCTGAGGGTGAAACTGAGACTTAGTATAATTCTCAAGGTCTCACAGCAAGTAGTAATGAAGAGAAAAAGTGAATGTGATTTTAACACCTGCTGACTCTTGTAATAATTTTGGGATTATATACTAAGTCAAATTAAATGTAATACTGAATGTTGTGGTATTATTTATTTATTCATTTTTCTTTTTTTTTAAACTTTGCCAAGTGCTGATAGAAGTATTTATTTTTCGTGCAGTGTGGTACTAAGAGACACAAGAAAATAGCATAATTATATATTTTCAAATTACACCTAATTTTACTTCTCTAAAATGAAATAGCTACAGTGTTAAATTATAAATGTGTCTGCAGATTCCCTGAGATATGTTAAGACAGTAGAGTAGGGAGAGTGATAGAAGATACTGTTATAGAAAGGGGGCAGTGTATCTGTTAGGACTGAAAACCGTTTGCTTCGAAAGTGAGCATAGACGGAGGAAAGAAGAGGCTGAAGACCGAGCCCAGGGAATGTGGGGGACCCCAGCATTCAGAGGTAGAAAGAGGAGGAGCCAATACAGGGGCCTCAGAAGGGCAGTCAGTGCCTGTAGAGGAAATGAGGAGCTGCGGGATGAGAGTGCTATAGGGAGGAGGGCGTGATCATCGGTGTCAAGCTGCTGAGCCATCACTTCATATGAGGACTAAGAACTGATCACTGGACTTGGCAGCATGGTGAGCCCTAGTAGCAGAATAAAGACAGCAGCTCTGTAAGAGTGGATTCAAGAAAGTGGGAGGTGAGGCGGTGGAGACAGTAAATACAGACAACAACAGGTTCAGAAGTTTTTCTGTGAACTAAAGGGGAATGGAGAAATTGGCAGCAGCTGGAAGTGGACTTCAGGACAAGACAGTTTTGTTTGTTTTAGTGGGAACTATTATAAAGTATTTCTATGCTAACGGAAAAAAAAACCCAAAAATGTAAAAGAAAAAGGGGTCATTGCAGGAGCAAAGTCCTCGTGGGAACAGACCAGAGTGACTAGACTCCATTGCCTAGTGGGGGTCGTGTTAGGAGCAGAAACGCTTCATCATTTTATGGAGAAGCAACACTTGGGTATTAGTGCATGGGTAAGTCCTACTGTGCCTCTTCCTAAGGGGTAAACTTGAGGAACTTATTTTATCTCTGACCCTCTGTTTCTCCCTTTCAAATAGTGATAATTATGGTTGCCTCTATTTTTTTTAAGTGTTCTTAATGATTTACGTTTTCTTCTTCTAAAACTCCCAGATTTTTAATACTCACTAGGAGAGCTTAATATTATGTCATTTTAAAAAATAAAATTAAAAAATAAGCCAAGATCACCAAAGACTTGAAAAGTAGATATAAAACTTCATATATTAGAGTATTTTACCATTTGACTTGTGAAATGTGAATTTCCAATATCTCCCGGGAAGAATAAGTAGCATGAAATGCTCTTGTCTTCCACATTGTAATAGAAACAATAATAAGGGATCTTTGTTTTGGCATCTGTTCCAGATTTTCAGAAAATCACCTCATATCCTAATACACACTTAGACTCTCAGGCTGAGAGAAGGTTGAGGGTGACAGTTTATAGGATGGGCTAGAAATTCCTTCAGGACAGGGACAGTATATTGACCACTGGACTTCTGGTACCTGACATAATTTAGATGCTCTGTAAATATTTGTTGAATGAATAAACAAACGAATAGATAAATAAAGTGGGTTTGGTAAGTGGAAAACTGGTATAGAAGTGCCAAGACAGGCAGTGCCTGGAGTCCTGCATATTGCAGAGACTCCAAAATAACCCTATTGTGTACCTTCTTGTGTGTGTGTGTGTGGGGGGGGGGGGTATGCGCGAGTGTATGTCTGCGTGTGTGCATGGGCTTGTGTGTGTGCACACGTGCTTGTGCATGTGTGTGTATGTATATTTGACGGGGGAAGAGAGAGTTTCTCTCTGACTCTCCCTTCCTCATCTTGTGACATGTACTCCCCCTGCTAATATTAGCAAGAATGCAGTGGATGGAAGTGGTGCAGAACCATCAACTGCTCTTGTAGGCAGGGAAATCTGGGGACTGTCCTGCTGAAGCAAGTATTTTTAAAGCTGACTTAGGGGCTTCTGTCCCCACAGGGGCACCAGGGGAAAGTCTCTCATCAGCAAGAAGGTTGTTGGAGCAGAGGGAGGAATGGTTGGGAAAGGTCTCCAAGCCCTCGATGAGGTCCCTCAACTCTGCAGATCTGGGACATCGAATAGGAAGGAGTTAGGGACTCTGATCATTCTATTCACTTAAGTGTTCTTGTTACAGAGAAGGAAATGATGGAAGCCAACTTATCTCACCCCCAACTTTAGGATCCATACTGGAAAGCCAATTTAATAATTGTAGCGAGAAGTACGTACCTCAGGAAGAAAACCTCCAAGGACAGTGAAGTGGAAGCACTTTGAAAGCTCTAGTCACTATATACTGTAGATACAAATTACCACGGTCACTGAAGATGAATACGGCATCTACATTCTCCTGGCATATTGCTGAACCCCACTGTCTAGCCAGAGACCGAAACACACTGGTTACGTGTTTGCTGATGCCACTTCCAAATTTAGAAACAATCAAAAACTCCAAAAACTCACTCAACATTTTAGATGATTGAGAGATTCAAGAGGTCTGAATCTCCCTTTTATCACAGACAGCCTGATCCTCTTTGGGTTAAGTAGGTAAGCTTTATGGTGAGTGACACCCTTCACTCTGTTCCCCATCCCCTACTGCTGCAATTCTCTAACTACACACTCCCAGCAGGTAGAGATGGTTTTCTTTCCAAATATTATCTTTCTGTATTTGCCTCTGCTTAGAGCAATGGATCTCTGGGGAAATCCCTCTGGGCCCTTGTTCTATTAATTTTCCATCTAGAGAGAGCCAATGACTATATCCACTATTTATTGAGCTCTTCCTATGTACCAGGCACTATGCATGCATTTTAAAGTTATTTTTTAAAGTTCCAAGATAAATTTAGATTAACAGAAGACATGCAAAATATTGCACCGTATTCTTACATACTCCACCCAGCTTCCCTTTATATGCATGCATTTTTAACTTTGATCCTCACAAAATCCGATAAGGGAGATATTTATTATTATTATTCCCATTTTACGGACTGATACTCTTACTAGTACAGCACTGCCTCTGGATGTGTTACAGCCAGATTCCAGGGCAGTCTTTTATAAAGCATTTCCCTCTTAGTTTTAGCTGTGGTTGTTGTACAAGACCTTCTTCAAGAGTATAGATGCCCCTGCCAGGACAGAAAGTCTTCTTCCTTTCCCTTCTGCTACATAAGAGGTAGCAAGAAATCTCTGAAAGGATCCCTTGAATTGGGGCTGATAAAATGCAAGGTTTTCTCCCATCAGAGGGTCAGGGTTGTTCTTACATCAGAGATTTGCATCTGGGGCTCCTTTTAGGATCACAGGGAAGGGGGTTCCAATTAGGAGAATAAAAGGAGAGTCTGACTCATGCCAAGGGTAAAATCAGGCAAAGGATCTGTGCATCTCACCATATCTGTCAAATGTAGCTGACTGCCTTACTATAGAACTAAATAATTTCCAGTGACATAATCCACAGCAGTACATATCAATTTATCATTTATCAATTGCCAACAATGTATCACTCTGAGTTACGTGCATTGCATTTATTATCTTATCTGACGCAAGAATCCTAATGGCTAATTTGTTATTATTTCCATTTTACAGATGAGGAAACTGAGACTTAGACATAAAAATACACGCCAGTGTCGTGCAGCTGGAATAGGGCACTCATGTTCTCTCCACATTTTTTAAAAAGCATGGATAATTACTATGAACTTACCTTTATTTGTTGAATGAGTGTTTCATCTTCTGGCACATTGGGGTCGATTGCAACGACAATGCCTTCGTAGCCATTGTTGTTCAGCTGAATGAGTGAATTACTCAGGGCCCCTTCTAGAAGGTGAAGAATCAAGATGAACACAGAACTCTTAAATGGCCCCATTGCTGTACATCTCCCTGTGATTTCTCTCTTTGGAAAATGCGGGTTACGAAGGTGTCTTTCTTTACCATTATATATATACAGATATGAAAATATAGACACACGTTTCCAACTTATCAAAAGTGGTTTATCACAGGTCTTTAACCCCCTGACCTGAATGTGTTTTACTATTGCTCTTGTCTTCAATAGGAGAATGATAACAATATCTTAGTCTCAAATTACGTACTTGTAAATATTTCAATTTGCCTTCAGCTGTGCCGGATGCTGGGGTGAGGGTGGGGGAGCCCACATCCGGTTCCTTGGAAGCACTCACAGGTGACAAGCAGCTTGGCTGTTGATAGGTTTGTTTACTTCCTGGAAATGTTTACCAAGCCATGGACACCAACCCACCCAAAGCCACCCCAACCCCCTCCTGCCCAGGAAAATCCAGACTGTTCTGCATATTCAATAATCATTTTGTAAGCCATATATCCAGTTATCCCTCATGGTGGTCTTTACCACAATGGTCGTTTTGTTTACCTTGACATAACCTCAACACCTCTTCATGCTCCCCTTAAACAAGAAAATATTCAATTATATTCCACATCCATTTGTACCAAAAGCATTAGCAAGTGATATAGATATTATTGACTATTTTATAATGGAGAGTAAAGATAAAATGTATATCTTACTTTGCAAAGCATACTCCTTCAAGTTCCTCATCAGACTTCTGGTTTCTCTATTGCATAGCTTCTACCAGTCAATAAAATTCCAGTTAACATCATTAAATTATTTTGCTGAAACTAAATGTCCCTAGGAACATGAATTATGGGCTGTCAGTGGCTGTATATATTCTTTCAATTTGCCAAACCTCAGTTGGAACCTCTAATTAGCCCCCCATTTTCTTGTGTTGAAATACTTGAAATATCTCTTTGTTCATAAATTCATTTGGTCTTCAGACGGTGGTAAGCATCAATTTCATCTTGTCTAGCATAATCTTAAGCAATTAAAAGGGAAACACTGAAATAGAGTGGAAATACTCAATTATAACGTGGTTGTCCAGATGATCCAAAATATGCTTTTATATCAAAATACGTATACGTTTATTATTCATACAAAATTTAAAAATTTAGATTCCAAGATATCTCAGACCCCAAATGTATGTGTCTTTGCCTGGGTTCCCTAAAGAACAGAGCCTAAGGCAGGCATATGTGCTAAGAGTTTGAGAGTTTAATCCCAGAGCAGTGAGAATGAGGGAATGGGGAAATGAGTCAGGGAAGGCTGGGAAGCAACTAAAGGAGGAGCATTACTAAGCCCTGCAATGGAGAGACCCAGCAGGCCAGCCCACAGGTGCCCTTGCCTTCCTGTGTGGGATGTCTCCTAAGGGGCTGTGCAAAGAAACCACGCCTTGGAGCAGCCCTTTGGAGAGAGGAAGGAAAAGCGTTTGGCTCCTTCTCATCTTCTACAGGCGATCATCTCCCCCCAGACTTCCTGGCTGTGTCATCCAGCCCTTTTGGCAGTCTCTTAGAAAGAGAGACTCCCATGCCTTGTGGTATGTGAGGAGCCAGGGGTTACAAGAGGTGGAAGCTTGACCTCGGGCAGTGGAACTGCTTGCACCTGCAAGGAGTGGATAGTGACTGAGGTGGAACAAATGACTGAGTGCCCAGTAGACAGATGGAACCAAGCAACTCTGAGGAAGTTCAATAAGAAGAGTCTGATACAGTCCACTCTTTGAGCTGCTCAGATTCACTCTAGTACTTTCATCATATCAAGTTCCAATATTATAATGTAGGATTTGTATTTCTGTGTGTGTGAGCACGAGCTGTCTCACTTTTTCCCTGAGAGAAGGTGCAAGTTTAATCATTTACAGACTCTCCTTCAAAGTGGTGGTCAATTGCAATCTGCTCAAATGCATAAGGCAAGAGGGTTATTGAAATAAATTGCAACGCCTGCTGTTACAGCTGGTCTCAAGGCTTTTAAAATCTCCCTCCTTTATCACCTATTTCCCTCACTTTTACTCAGCATTTTGGCTGATCTGTATTGTTTGTTCTCTTGTTGGGGTAATCCCACCCTTCATCCCTGAGTGGGGTCTTTAGTTGTCCTGCCCTTGTTGGCTGCAGCTGCTGCATTTCCCTATGACAGAGGTCATCTGGTGTGACAGACTCAGTTTAAGTGCTCTCCAAATTTGCTTGGCATTCCCTGCAAGCTGGGTCTTGGCTGCTTGCTCAGTGGAGAGTCCTGGCTGCTGCTAAAATTCACACATCTCCTAATACCAGTGTTTCTTCTTAGCTTTCCCTGAGAAGAGGGCCTAGTTTAGCATGACCTTCACTGTGCAGACTGTGTAGGCAGCTCCTCCATTCTCTCCCGTGCCCAAGTCTGGATTGAATGGATGCGCAGAGGCTTTGGCTCAGATAAAGCACTGCACCATGGCACTGGGATCTGGCTTTGTCAGAGGCAGCCCAAATGGGCCAAATAACACAAACCAGAGATGCAGGGAGTTAGCACCCTAAGGGACAACCTTTCACCAAAGAATATTTCCAGCATTCTAGAAGTTTCCTTTGCATTCCCTTCCAGTCAATCCCCCCAAAAGATAATTGCTATTCTGACTTCTATTGACACATAGGTTAATTTTGCCTGCTTTTGAACTTCATACAAACAGAAATATGCTATATGTACTCTTGCATTTCACTACTGTGACATAACATTTTCTATGTGAGATTCAGCCAAGTTGTTGAATGTAACAGTAATATGTTCTTTTTCCATTCCATTCCACTGTAAAAATATACTGCAATTTACTTACCACCCGCTCTTGATGAACATTTGGACTATTTCCAGTTTGGGACTATTATGAATGAAGTTGCCATAGATGTAAGCATTGATTTCAGTTGCGAATATACAAAGAGTGACGTTGCTGGGTGACAGGGTATACATCTATCTAGTGACAAAGACTCCCTCCTTTGACCAAAACTTAAGTCAGGATCCTGAGTCTTCTCTGACTAGATCTGACCTTGGGCTTCCCTCTCTGTCCTTGCAGAATCCAGTTTGAGCAAGAATCCTGCTAAGTCAGTTTAGGGAAAACCCCCACGTTTGGTATCTGACCATTCTCAGCATCTTTCCACCATGGCCTGCCTTCAGCAATGACCCTATCAAGTCATTTTAGCCAGACATTCCTTATCCTTGATGTTTCCTCGTAGGCATTTTTCATCCACTAACCCCACCCTTCTCCTTGGTTATAAATTCCCACTTGTCCTTATTGGAGTTGGAGTTAATCCACTCTCTCTCCCCAACTGCAAGACCTCCTTGCAATGGTCCTTGTACCTATCACCATGCCTCCCACCCCTTACTATCTTTAACAAGTGTTTGCATGAAGTTTTTCCTCGATACTAGATTATGTTGATCTCTCAAATACTTTTCAAGTGATTGTACAAGTTATTCCACCTTTCCACCAGTACATTGTACTGTCAGTCTTTCTAACTATCCATTTTCTTGATAGTGCAGTCATATTGTTCTGTGGTTTTGATTTGCATTTTCCCTAATGACTAATGTTGTTAAAGACCTTTTTATATACATATAAAAATGTATACTTTTGTGAAGTATCTCTTCAAGTTTTTTTTGCACAATTTTTAATTAAATTGTCTTTTTCTTATTGATTTATGGGAGTTCTTTATATGTTCTGGATACTGAGTCTTTTGTATTGAAAGATATATTGAAAATATCTTCTAGTTTGTGGCTTGCCTTAATAGTATCATTAGATGAATAGAGGTTTTTAATTTTAGTACCGTCCAATTTAATCTTTTATGTGTAATGTTTTTGTGTCATATTTAAGACAGCTTTCCCAAATTCATGAAGATATTATACAATATATGATTCTAGAAGCCTTGCTGCTTGACCTTTAACATTTAGGTATACTGATTGATCTCAAAATATTTTTGTGTATGGTGTGAGGAAAGGTTCAAGGTTTTTGTTTTGTTTTGTTTTCCTCTATGATAGCCAGTAAGCCGAGAGCATTTATTGAAAAGACCATAATTTCCCCTACTGAACTACAGTTGTGCTTTTGTTGTGCATGAAGTGACTGCAGATGTGCAGGTCTGCTTCTGAACTCTCTGTTCTGTTCCTTGTTCCATTGGTCTGTGTGACTGTCCTTACCTTGATTATCTGGTAGTGTAAACAGTCCAGATTTGTTTTTATTCAAGACTATTTTGGCTACATTAGGTGCACTTCAATATAAAATTTCAAAGCAGCTTGTCAATTTCACATACAAAAAATCTGGGTTTTATAGGAGTGCATTAAGTTTATAGATCAATTTTGGAAAAATTGACATCTTTATTATATTGTGTATTTCAAACCATGGAGATGGTATTTCTCTTCATTTTGAGTTTTATTTAATTTGTCTCAACTGTGGTTTATAGTTTTCAGGATAGAGATCTCGTGCATCTTTCATTAGATTTATTCTTAGGGGTTTTTCTTGGTGCTATTGTAAATGGTATTTTTATAAAATTCCATTTTCTAATTGCTAATCGCTGGTATATAAAAATATAATAAATTTTTATGTACGGACCTTAAATTTAGTGAACTTGTTTAATTCACTTATTTCTAGTATTTGTAGATTCTTTTGGATTTTATATGTATATAATTATGTCATTTGTGAGTAATAACATATTGATTCTTCCTTTCCAATATTTTTGTTTCCTTCTCTTATTGGACTAGCTAGGACCTTGAGTACAATATTGAATAGTGAAAAGAATGGATATTTTTTTTCTTGTTCCCAATCTCCGAGAGAAAAACATTCTAAAGAATTCTATATTTTATCATTAAGCATGCTGTTACCTAGAGATATTTTGTAGATACCTTTATCAGATTAAGAAAGTCTCTTTGGGCCAGATGCAGTAGCTCACACCTGTAATTCCAGAACTTTGACAGGCCAAGGCAGGAGGACTGCTTGAGTTTGAGACCAGACTGGGCAACATGGTGAAATCCCATCTTTGCAAAAAATACAAAAATTAGCCAGGTATGGTGCCATGTCCCTGTAGTCCCAGCTACTTGGGAGGCTGAGGTGGGAGGATTGCTTAAGCCCAGGAGAGCCACTGTACTCCTGCAATCCTGCCTCTCACTCTCACTTTGAAGAGAGTGAGAACTTGAGACCCTGTCTTAAAAAAAAAAAAAAGTATTTTTCTATTCCTAGTTTTTTGAGAGGTGTTTTTTTGTTGTTGTTAAATCATGAATAGGTGTTGAATCTTATCAAATGCTCTTTATATATCTATTAAGATAAGTATATAATTTTTCTTCTTTGTTCTGATAACGTGATGAGTTACAATGATTGATTCTTCAATGTTAAATCACTCTTACATTCCTAGAGTAAATCTTAGTTGATCATGATGTAGTGTCCTTTCAATTTGCTAATATGTTGCTTAGGATTTTTGCATATTTGTTCGTAAGATTGGTGTGTACTTTTCCTTTTCTGTAGTGTCCTTGCCAAGTATCAGTATCAAGGATATTCTGAGGCTGGGCGTGGTGACTCACACCTGTAATCTCAGTACTTTGGGAGGCTGAGGCAGGCAGATGACTTGGGGCCAAGAATTTAAGACCTGCCTGGCCAACATGGTGAAACCCTATCTCTACAAAAAAAATACTAAAATTAGCTGGACATGGTGGTGCAGACCTGTAGTCCCAGCTACTCAGGAGGCTGAGGCAGGAGAATTGCTTGAAACTGGGAGGTGGATGTTGCAGTGAGCCGAGATCACACCACCTGCACTCCAGCATGGGTGACAGAGTGAGACTTGTCTCAAAATACACACACACACACACACACACACACGAAAATTAGAAAATATTTGGAACTAAATGATAATTAAAATATGGCATATCAAAATTTGTATGACAAAGCTAAAGCAATAGTCAGGAGGAAATTTAAGAAACTAAGCAATAGTCTTATAAAAACTGTTTCAGAGTGTATACAGACAGAATATAAATATGCCTTTTTTTTTTTTTGAGACAGTGTCTTGCTTTGTTACCCAGGCTGGAGTGTGGTGACACAATCTCTGCTCACTTCAACCTCCACCTCCCGGTTTCAAGTGATTCTTGTGTCTCAACCTACCGAGTAGCTGAGATTACAGGTCCACGCCTCCATGCCTGGTAAATTTTTGTATTTTTTGTAGAGATGGGGTTTTGCCGTGTTGTCCAGGCTGGTCTTGAACTACCTGCCCCAAGTGATTTGCCTGCCTCAGCCTCTCAAACTGGTGGGATTACAAACTGTTTTCTCATTTTCATTGTGAGTTCTTTCTTCACATATGAGTTATGTGGAAATACGTTGCTTAATTTCCAGACATTTGGGGATTCTCTAGTGATTTATTTTTGATTTCTAATTTAATTTCCCTGTAGTATTAATATGTACTATTATAAATATTATATATATACATATATATATATATATATACACTAATATATTATATTCCTCTTTCGCCTGTCTCATAATCTGTTTTGCCAGGATGGTAGACAAGCTTCTGAACTCTGTTAGAGGGTGGGCAATCATTCTGTGATTCTCTCCATGTGCACATTATAAATTTGTATGCCATTTTTCCAACTAATCTGCCTTTTGTGAGTTGATTTTTCAGCCAAGCTTCAGAGGGCAATGGGGATGTTTTGAGAGAGAAGGAAGACACCAGTCAAGCAGGCAGTTAGGGTGGGTCTTTCGTTGAATTCTTTCAAACAAAAGAACAACCGGCAGACATAGATAAGGGAGCTTGCACAGAGGCGCTTGCCTAAGACATGCCCACAACTGCACAGATAAAAAAGGCTACACAGGTGACTTACCCAGACATGCCTGCAATGGAAAATTCTGTCCACTAACACATGTGCAGTAAGAGGAACAAAGCAATATGGAGTAACTCAAGCTAAGGGCCCACATGCACACTAGGAGGACAGGGTGGAGCTACCAGAAATTCATGCCTTATGCAGATGAGACACCCAGCCCTCATTGGTTTCTTATAAAAGCCTGTGCATTCAAAAATGGCAATCTTCTTCTGGGGCCCCTCTCCACAGTACCCTCTCCACCTTTTATCTTCTTCATTTTCTTGCTTCTTTCCTATGTTGGTGTGAAGTAAGATCATGCTAATTTAAAACATACTCCTTTTAGATGTTTGTTCTTTTATATTGCTTTTGCTACACAGAGCTAGGGAAATAGAAAGTAATTGCCCACTGTACTGGATAGCTTCCTCCTTCCTGGGTCCTTGAGGCAACAGTTGTCAGAAAGCAGCTTTTTGATAAGACTCAGCAGCTTGTAGCTGAGAGGGACTGGGAAATAAAGTGGCCACCATCTGGGTCACTCTCCACCCATTTCGGGAACCATCTTGCTGATAAGAGCTACTCATTCTAAGGGCAGGAGGGATGTTTGGACCAAGGCATGGCTTTTGATCTTTGGGAGCAAGCTCTAATCACCTCCATGCCTGTGTGTCTATGTCTTTGTGTGTTTCTCTATCACTGTGTACTCTTTGATGTGTCCCTTTCATACCTTACTTCACCTCTCTTTTTTGTGCCGGATCTGCGCATTAAACTTCCTGTAATATATACATACACAAGAAATCGGATTTTTCTTTCTTTCAGAGCCTGCTACTCATCTGACTTCCCTCTGCCTCTGCTTCCTGTTTCCCTGCATTTTGCATTTGCAGATCTTAACACATAATGCAGCATCCACCCAACTTTATATACATTCCATCTTTATTTTTCATGAGTTGGGTTTTCTGCCAGTCTTATACATCCAATCCTCCATTATAGATCATCTTAATTTTGTTTTAAATGTATTCTTTCTTCTCTTTTGTCTTATCAGCTTTATTTAGATCTGGTTCATACTCTTGCCCTGTTTTTCCCTTCAATAAGGCCACTTTTTCTTTTCTTTGTGTAGCAAATATCCTTGCCTCTTTCTCTTCCTCCTTAGAAAGCAAGGTTTCTCAGCCTCAACATTATTGACATTTTTGGCTGAATAATTCTTTGTTGTAGGGGTGTTAGAGTAGGTAGCTAGGCAGACATGAGTAGGACTGGAGACAGACTCCCCACCCTCCACCAGGAATGTCAGGCAGCCATCAGGTGATGGTCAGGCAGTTGTTAAACTGTCTCTCTAAAATAATAATTGGTTGCAGCCAGCACCAGGAAAAGAAGGTCGTTTCCCAATAGATAGAAAACACCTGAAGCTGGCGATTAGCAGCTTCCCAGTAAAATCTCAGGAATTGGGCAGGTGGGCTCAAGAATGTGCACTAAGAGGCAAAATGGTGGAGTTTAACTGGTATATGACCTTCCTCTAGGAACACTCGACTGGTAAGGAAAAAAATGCCTAAAATGAACATGCACACAACTTTAGTAAACATACTGTGCATGCTCCCCTCCCAAGTGCTGGCAGGCCACTGCGAATGCGGACAGCCTGCCCCAAGAAAAAAACCAAGGGAGGAGAGATGCAAACCCCGGAACCATGCCAATGTATAAAACCCTAAGTCAAAGGTCAAAGAGGGCACTTGGATCTCTCAAGTTGCCCACTTGGCCCTCTTTCAAGTGTACTTTCTGTTCCCACTCTAAAGCTTTTTAATAAACTCTTACTCCTGCTCAAAAACTTGCCTCAGTCTCTCACTCTACCTTATGCCCCTTGGTCAAATTCTTTCCTTCAAGGGGGCCAGAATTGAGTTGCTGCAGACCCATGTGGATTAACTGCTGCTAACAGGGGCTGTCCTGTGCATTGTAGGATGTTTAGCATATTTTTATTTTAGATATTTTTATTTTATGTATTATTTTTGAGACAGGGTCTCACTCTGTCATCCAGGCTGAGTACAGTAGCACGAACATAGCTCACTGCAGCTTTGACCCGCTAGGCTCAAGTGATTCTCCTGCCTCAGCATCCCATGTAGTTGGGACTACCGGCATGTGCCACAACACCTAATTTTTTTGATTTTTTTAGAGATGGGATCGCATTTTGTTGCCCCAGCAGGCCTCCAATTCCTGGGCTCAAGCAATCCTCCCACCTAGGCCTCCCAAAGTGCTAGGATTATAGGTGTGAGCCACCATACCTGGCCTCAATTCTCTATTTTTAATGGGTGCTAAAAGAGTTACAATATGCGTTCTTAATTTATCCCAGTCTACTCTGAATTAATATTATACCACTTTATGTATAATGAGAGTACCCTTCGATAATTCCGTTTGCCACCTTTATGTTCATTCTGCCCTTATTATCTTATATCTTACTTCTTGTTATTAATACCACAATATATTGCTTTTATTTCTGCTATAGTTAATTGTTTTTTAAAGGAATTGGGTAAGGCAAACCAACAGCATAGATACTTACCTACCTATTTATAATTTCTTTCTTTATTTTTTTTTGAGATGGAATCTCACTCTGTCTCCCAGGCTAGAGTGCAGTGGTACTATCTCAGCTCACTGCAACCTCCGCCTCCCAGGTTCAAGTGATTCTTCTACCTCAGCCTCTTGAGTAGCTGGGATTACAGGCACTTGCCACCATGCCCAGCTATTTTTGTATTTTTAGTAGAGACAGGTTTTCACCATGTTGGCCAGCCTGGTCTGGAACTCCTGACCTCAGGTGATCCACCCACCTAGGCCTCCCAAAGTGCCAGGATTACAGGCATAAGCCACCGTGCCCAACCTATAATTTCCAAAAACCCTTCAATGCTATAGATCTGTTTTTCCATCAGACATCATTTTCCTTCAGCCTAAAGAAATTTCTTTGGTATTTCTTGCTGGCAAAAATTAGCTTCTACTTATCTACATTTTGAAAGACATTTTTGCTTGAAATCATTCTATGTTGACAGATTTTCTTTAGCACTTTAAAATGCTATTTTATTATCTTGTGGCCTCAGTTGTTTCTGATGAGTAGTCAGTCATCCTTCCTATGATACGCCTAGGTGTTTTCTTTGTATAGATCCTATTTTAGGCTCACTTGAACATCTAAGATCTGTGGATTGATAGTTTAAATCAAATTTGGGTTTTTTTTTTTTCAGATTGAGAGGATGCAGGTTTGGGGACTTTCCTCTTTGTGGTTGCTTCTTTTTGGGATTCCCTTCCTCAATTTCCAACTAATCTGACACCCAGATTGCTTACTTCTGACTTGTCAACCTGGAATGATGGCTACTTTCTGATTGAGCTCTATCCAGATGTTCTGAGCAAACTAGGGAGATCCTTTGGGGAAAAATTTGGTTAAATGTGGATCCCACCTCTATTTATTCTCCCCTTTTAAGGGTCATATCTCCTTCAGTTTCTCCTTGCTTTTGTCAGGATCCATTGCTTAAATAATTGTGTCTACATTTTTTTCCAGAATTATAATTGTTATTTATAAGAGGATTAGTTTGATATGAGCAGCTTCACCATCAGTGTCACATTAAGTTTTAAATGTAAGATATATCTAGGGGTTAACTCTTCTAAGAATAATTGCATTGTAATAAAAGATAAAGCATACACAATTTTTTTTGGTAGACTTTTTGCTATTAACATGCAAGTACAAAGGTACTTTTGGGACAGTCAGTAGTGTCCACATAAACAGTGACCTGCTCAGTGCGTAGGCTAGATCAGCAGCTCTTAAAAATTCCCCATCCCCTCCTTTTGTCTCTCTTCCATTGAGATTTAATCTTCCTCTACTATCCCTAAAAGAAGAGGGCAAAAAATGGGGAGGATGCTCTCTTCACTTTCCAGAACAAATTTCTATCCACTACATAACAATGACTATTCTGGAATTTGAAAATAATATCTGCCCATATTGCTTAATTCCATAGACTTCTCTTCCCTCTCTCAGACAGCTGTGCGTCTAACCCACAGTCTTCCTCCTCTTTCAATCTTGGGTCAAATTGTTAATGATGTCACGTGTATTGACATCATGGTATTCCACTAGTGACCAGCGAGCACATCATAGTTTTTCATTCTTTTTGGCCAAATGCCTTATTGTTTCTATTTTTTTTTATCAGGTATTCAGAATCAACAGGGTCTTTACTGTGACTCTGTTCTATTGATTGCTGGAATCTCTAAATCTGTGTTTTCCTACATTTACTACATCTTTC
Organism: Symphalangus syndactylus; assembly: GCF_028878055.3. Classification (NCBI taxonomy): domain Eukaryota; kingdom Metazoa; phylum Chordata; class Mammalia; order Primates; family Hylobatidae; genus Symphalangus; species Symphalangus syndactylus. Next base: position 40,284,624 of record NC_072441.2, on the reverse strand, counting down.
TTCTTTTTAATATTTTCACTCCTTACAACCACTGAACACTGTTTACCCTACACACTTCATGAGATCACTCTTTCTATACTGTTATATTTGTTTGTTACTTTAAGATCATTAGAACCCCTTAATTTTGCCTCTTATACTCACTAATTTCTGGACTTAAGTCCATTTGTTCCATTCCTGTACCCACAAAATGGAAGACAAACAACAACAACATCAACAACAAAACCCACCAGGTTTCTTTAAAGCTAGATCTGCTGTCCTGCTAACTTATCATGAAACAGTTAAATATCTGTAGGTAGAAACCCTGGCATCTCCCACACCTTCTTAAATAGGAGTAAAGGAGTAGTCTGAGAACCTGGCTCTACCTCTAATATAGCTTTGCCATTAACCAGTATAAAACTTTGAATTACTCACCCAACCCTGCATTTTCCTGTCTGTAAAATGAGGAAAATATTCGAGAACTTGAAACCCACTACAATCCGTCTCTTGTGTTTCACTAGCCCAGTTTGAAACTAGACAGAAGCAAATTCCATGCTAGCAAGTATAATAGCGATAGAGGGAGGAAGGATTGACTGCCAGCTAGGAATTGAGCTGCAAGGGTCTTGAAGCTTTCCTCTGTGAAAATGTAGGTACCGTGAGACTTAGAAAGTAACAGGCCAGACACTGGATCAGTATAAACTACAAGGAGGTGGCCTGGGTAGAGAGATTTGCTGGTTGTTTTTCTCCCCAGCACTGGTCTGAGTCTCTCACTTACGGCTTCATGCTGTCTCTTTCTTCCTGTCCCAGTTCCCCACGTTTCCCTTTCCACCACCCTAAACATAATCTCATTTTTATTCTTAATTGGTCCTGGTTATAAAACTACGATATAGTCTACATTATTATATATATTCTTCAATAAAGTTTTAAACTCTTTAATTAAAAAGGCAAATGATTTTATTGTTCAATAATCTTTTTAAAAAATAAGAGGAAATAGTAAAATTAAAGATGAAAGATGATTTTTATTTCCTTTTGACCTCTATATCCCCCTTCCCCTGCCCTTGGTAAGTAACTCTTGATGAAGAAAGGATTAAAGGCTCTTATTTAACCAAAAAACAGAGCCAGCTAATCATTTCCAAAGGTTAGTATCCTTCTTTGGTTTAATTGAATAAAACTACATGTTTTTATATGTATTAAAACAAACTCAGAATAACGTCTTATCTTCCTTAGTTAAGGCATTATAAGGGCTATAACTATCAACCAATAATAACCAAGGCAGTAACTTAGAAAGCTGCTTTGATAGGAGTAGAAACTTACAAACAAATAAATTCAATAGACCTTTGTCATAAAACTGGTATGAAGAGACAAGTGTAATACCCATATTTTTAAAGATTACCTCTTAAAGTGAAAAAAGATCTCTGAGCATTAGCAGTGAGATGTCATCTGTAATATATATAACAAAATAGCAAGAGGTAAAGAGCTTTGCAATAGGGGCTTCATATATAAAATATAGCATGATCTTCAGTTGTAAACAAGCAACCTGTTCTGCACAGATAAGGAGAAAAGAAAAATTAATCGAAGTAACTAAATGATTGCTTCACATAGACAGTTATAATGCAGACCTACCCTACTTTTCTCTACTTGGGGCTATTTTTCCACCTCAATAAAACAAACTTTTCTTGACACTGGTCTGACTTTACCCTTCCCTTTGCCTTTAAAGACATTACTTTAAAGAATAATTTCTATTATTTGTTCATAGCCAAAGTCTAAGGGTTTTCTAATCTTCCCCCAAAAAGAATTTGTTGATCTACCATGTAAAAATCTTATCTGTATTGTAAAAAACTCATTGCATTTTAATACAGTTTTTGATCTACCATGTAAAAATCTTATCTGTATTGTACAAAAACTCAATGCATTTTAATACAGTTTTGATGTTGACTTTGTTAGTATGTTTTTGTAGTCGAAGGCCATGGGTCTTATATCTAAGAAGGAAGATGCTTTGTATATTTGTTTATAATAATTTTGTTCCATTATCTTTCTTGTCTGCTCTCTTTTTCCTGTTTAAAGTATGATGTGTCACAACTATAATCAGGCAAATGATTCCTATCAAACCCATTGCTGTTAAAACTCCTTTCAATATAAGATAATCTCTGGCAGGTACAGGATCAGAATTGGGAGAAATAAACAGAGATGCCCGGGCAATGTTAGATATAGCAGACTTTAAGGAGTTCCTATCCATTGCTCGTATTGCAACATAAATGCTGTGGCTTTCATGTGTTTCTCCATTTGGCTGATGTTCAGGTCCATTTGTGGAAATTTGGGGTGAGAACGTAAATATCTCCCTGATGCCAGCTTGCTGAGGATTTCGCTTTGATGTATTTACTAAAATAGCATTGTTAAAGTCATCTTTGATCTTCTGTAGACTTTTACTCATTCTTATTTCATAGCTTGTAGCTGAAATTAAAAAATATAAATAGGAAAATTAAGTCACTTTGAGTATATTTTCTAATTTATTAGAAATTACTAATGAGAACAGCAACAAAAAATCAAAATATTTAGAAATAAACATAACAAGAAATATGAATACAAGCAAAACTTTAAAACACTATGCAAGGACTCATTAAAATCTGAGGACTTTTTTTTTTTGAAAAGCAAGATTCAACATAAAAGATGTTATTTTTTCCTAAGTCATTTTGTAAATGTTATGTGATTTTTTTGTTTTTGTTTTTGTTTTGTTTTGTTTGAGATGGAGTCTTGCTCTGTTGTCCAGGCTGGAGTGCAGTGGCGCCATCTCGGCTCACTGTAACCTATGACTTCCAGGTTCAAGCGATTCTCCTACCTCAGCCTCCCAAGTAGCTGGGATTACAGGCATGCACCACCATGCCCGGCTTATTTTTGTATTTTTAGTAGAGACAGGGTTTCCCCATGTTGGCCAGGCTGGTCTCGAACTCCTGACCTCAGGTGATCCACCTGCCTCGGCCTCCCAAAGTGCTGGGATTTCAGGCGTGAGCCACTGTGCCTGGTCTGTTATGTGATTTTATTTAAAATGCCTCATTTCTGTTTTATCTAGTCAAGTTTATTGTAAATTCATATGGAAATTAAGCAATCAAAAATGAGCATATAAAGTCTAAAAAATAGCAATATGGAAGGACTAACCCTACCAGATATACAAATGCTATAATACCTCAGTAATTAAAATGCTGTGGTACTTACTGATGCATGAATAGACACATCAAAAAATAGGCCAAAACACATTCAGAAGTTTAGTATATGATAAAGGTGGAATTCAAATTAATGGGGAAAAAATACAATTTCTGAATAAATGGTGTTGTGAAAATTGGGTAAAAAATTTGGAAAAAGACGATGGAGGCAGAAGCCTCAAAGTTAACATAAGCCTTAGAAAAGGGAAAGTAGAAAAAGGTACTCCGTCAATGTTTACCCAAGCGAGAATAAGAAAGCCCTGAATCAGGGGACTGGTCCCAGGCTTCCTAGCAAAAATAATGGCCAGAAGTAGGAAACAAAAATGCACCAAGGTTTGCATGAGTTATGCAAAAAAATTCCCCGAAGCCTACTGATAAATACATGAATACATATTTACTACCCAACTTCCAGAAAACGAATCACTTCCAGTACTGGGAAGCACATGCTCTGTAGTGCAGAGCCCATTTCTACTGAACAGACACCCATAACACGTGATGTTTATGCTTCTAGTCAAGGTTTCTGAGTGATTAGTATCAGTGAGTTAGCCAGGGCCTCCTCAGTCCAGGGGCAGGCAACACACTGTCCTTCTGGGACTCCAGGATTTAAAGCCTGATCAGCAACTCAGAGCTTTTCACAACAATCCTCTGTACCTTTTTCAGTTCTACTAGCCCCTGACCTAGTTATTAGAAATGCTGTCTTATGGAAAAATAGGTAATGAAATGAGCGAACCTACCCTGGCCTTGATCAAAGTCTTCTCCAGGTGCTGTCCAAGATAGGATCAATTCCTCTTCTACTTTTACAGCTTCCAGGTCAATAATTTTGCATGGTGGAAACACATCAGGGTGGGGGCCAGCTGGAACTCCCTGCACTGAAAAGGAGCCTCCTGAGCTGACTCGGCTAAAGCCCCACTTTTGCTCCTCCTCATTTCTGCCTACTGATTTCCTTGGAGCATTCATCTGAATATTACCTGAGACAAAAAAGAAAAAAAAAGGCAAAATGACAAATTACAAAGCTTCTGAATAGCTTGTTCTCGACACAGTGAGACTTCCTTAAACCTTTTTTTCTTTACTACATCTTTAGAATAACTGAGTGTATTTGTACAATACTTTGATCACTAATTCATCCATTTATTCACTCAGTAAATCTTTATTTTATTTTATTTTATTTTATTTTAATTTAATTTTGAGACAGAGTCTTACTCTGCTGTCCAGGCTGGAGTGCAGTGGTGTAATCTTGGCTCACTGCAACCTCCGCCTCCCAGGTTCAAGCAATTCTCCTGCCTCAGCCTCCCGAGTAGCTGGTATTACAGGTGCCCATGCCCAGCTAATTTTTGTATTTTTAGTAGAGACGGGGTTTCATCATGTTGGCTAGGCTGGTCTCGAACTCCTGACCTCATGATCCGCCCACCTTGGCCTCCCAAAGTGCTAGGATTACAGGGGTGAGCCACTGCACCCGGCCTCAGTAAATACTTATGGAGGGCATATGCTGTGCCAATAATTACAGACAAAACAGTATCCCTCATGGAATTTATAGTCATGTTAATCATATTAATAAACATATATTTACAAAGTATGATAAGTGTAAGAAGGAAAGAAGACAGGATGCTATGAAAGAAAATAATGTGGGTCTATAATTTAGCGTGGTATCAAAGAGGTAACATTGAAAGACTTCCTAAAGATTGAGTAGGAACTGTCCAGGTAAAGAAGAGAGGAAAGAACATTCTAGGTGGAGGGAACAGCAAACCCTGAGATAAAAAGAGGTTTCAAGTTAGAAAAGCTAAATTAAAAGCAAGGAGAGTCGTTTGAGATGAGGTAGGAGAGAAGTTTACACAGGACCTCATGGTCCAAAGTGGTTTTAGATTTTAATGTTACATGCTGTAGGGAAGCAGGGAAGTGACAAAATTGTATTTGCTTTCTAATAGGACACTCTGGCTGCTTGGTGTAGAATGAATTAAAGCACAGCAAGCAACAAGGTGGCCACTTAGCCATTCAATAGTCCAGATGAGAGAAGATAGCAGCTTGGGATGGGAGATGGTGTGGAGAGGAGGGCAAGAAAGAGGCAGTTCAAGATGTCTTCTGCAGATGTCAAGCAAAAGCTGGTGATGGATATGAATACAGAATGGTGAAGAAAAGAAACATGGTTTAAAATGAAAAAAAAAAAAAAAAGCTTCCAGGTTCCTAAAATGATCAAGCTGGGAGGAGAAGCAGGGTAAGGAGAAAAAGAACAAAAATTAAATTACGAAGTTTGTGATTCCTGTAAAACATCTAATTCAAGATGTTAATGAGCCATTTAGATCTGGATTTTAAGTTTAAAAAAGGGATTTTAGCTAAATTTAATAATTTTAAATTTATGAATTTGGAGGTTATACACAGATGTTATTAAAGGCATATGGATTAATGAGATTAACTAATAATAATTATTACTATAATGATAAGTAGTATTTTTTGAGCACCTTCTATGTGCCAGGCACTTTTCTAAGGCCTTACGTGTATCAGATATTTAATTTTCCCATCAAGGCTATGAAAAGGGTACAATTATTACCCTTATTTTTTTAGATGATGAAACTGAGACACACAGAAGCTAAGTCACTTGCCCAAAGTCACACGGCAAGTAAATGGAGGAGCTGGGTTTCAAAACCAGGCAATGTGGCTCCAGATGGTAAAGTAAGAAGGTTCAGACTCAGCCAACATTTAGAGGCCTGGTAGAAAAGGAGGAGCTGGAAAAAGGGCCTGATAAAGAATTCCAGAAAATAAGAGGTAATCAGGAGAGTGAGGTATCATAGAAACCAGGAAATGGCAAAGGAGGGATCAACTGGCTGTGTTTGATACTGGTGAGGTCAGGAAGAATGAGCACTGAAAAGTAAACAAAAAGTATAGAATCATGTTATGGAATAGTCCAAATGATTAGTTACAACTTCTAAAATACATGAATAATATTTATAAAGAATCTGCATTTTTGGAAATACAAATGCTCAGAAGTCTTTTTTGAGATTGTTTTCAAAGACTATAGCATGATATATTTCTGTTGGTCTATTATGCTTTAACCACCACTTCCTATCAGGAACTATTATAATGGTGTTAAAAAGATAACTATCTTCCATTTATTTTGCACTTTTTTCTTGAAGAAAAGCAAAACATCTTCAGGAATCACTTAGTTGTCTGTAACATCCAAGCTCATATTTATTTAGGAACTCATTTCCTGTGTGGACTGTTCGGGCTGTTGGCCTCCTTCTTTCAACTGCTAATAACTTTTTGCCTCTTTCTCTTGCCTAAACCTCTATAGAGGAAACACAGAAGCAGGAATGGAGAAAACCCAGTAAATCTCTTTATCTATTAGTAATTCTGATGAAACAAGAAAGAGGTCAACATAATGACTAAAATGAAGTTAGGTATAATCTGTGGGCATTACCTATTGCCTTCCTGTTACCCCCCTACCATGAATCACTGAGGATTGAAGAAACAGTCAACAAATTATGTATGGACTTAAGCGTAAAGGGTTTTGAAATTCTCTCTTTCTCTCACTCCCTGCCACCCCAGTACACACATACCCATCAGAGATACGTACATGAAATGATGTTACTCAAATAACAGTGCTAATGGTTCTTACCGTTTGCTGTGTAACCTGGTACATACATAGCATGACTCCCTGGAATTGAGTGGGCTAGGGTGCTTATGCTGGGAAAGTGATTGACATGCACTTTCAAGCTATATCTACCATTTACAGCAAAGGAGAAAAAATACCGCGAGTAAATTCCATCATTTTTTATAATATCAGCACCTGTATATATAAAAAACACAGTGTCAACACTTGTTGTCATAGTAGATTACTAATATTTAAGTCATTAAAAATGAGATTTAATCCCCTTATTCTTTCTATATAAGATATATTATCATGCTCTTATCTACTTTTTACATTCTCAGGTAATAAAAAGTCCAATGGGTCCATAATTTCTCCCTGTAATTTCTTACCTCAGAAAAATGATTTTCTAAAGGTGAATAAGTTGTACCATGCTAATAAAACATTTAATTATCACCTTTAACATTCTTGTACTTATCATTGAAAATAATACTAGTTTTTTCTAGAAATCAGCACATTCTTCAAGTTGCTTATAGTCATTGACCCTTTTGAGATATGAATAAAAGCCATTTTGTCCCTAGGAAATAAATATATATGCACATATACACATTTTCATACAGTTTCAAGGGTTTATGAATGCCCTTGAAGTCACTTGATTAAGGACTTTTAGTAAATAAAAACTTTGGTTAGTTTATAAAATAGTGTGAAATTACTTAATTTCCTCATTAGAGGGTATCTGGAACTGTTTTTCTAGATTCTAGGGGACTTGATGACCTGGAGTGTGACAGAATTTGGTAGCATCTACTGTGCCTTGCTTCAGGGGGCATTCCAAAAGGTTAGCCAGGGATGTACTTCCTTCCTTTTGCATTGATCTTCAGAGAGCAGTTCAATTCCAAGCCAAATTCATGACTCAATGGCAGGAAGGCCTAGACCCCAGGGCAGCAGAGGGAAGTCCAGCTGAGCCCAAGTACAGATCACTTTTGCCATTCAAGTACAGGTGGCCATATTGGGCAAGCAGCTTGTCCTCTATCCTAGAGGTCAATTCAGTTTTCATACCACACACACAGCCCTGCATAGCAGCAGTGTATCATTGCTAAAGTGTCCCCAGAATCTCCCTCTTCCCCACTGCAAAGGCAGGGCTCCTTAATATAAGAAAAGCAGGAGTATATTTAAATGAAATAAGAAGTGCTAAACATTTTATTATCAAGATAGATTTAGAACTCTTTTTTGTCTGTTGTAAGAAATCAAATCTTGGTATTTAGTGGTTTAATGATTAATAAGGTTTATCTTCGTTGAGAAATTACAAAGGAAAATCTCTCCACATTAAAGTCACCAGTGTCACCTCTTTAATAACTGAGGCAGAAAGAAATGGGGAAAGAACATTGGCTTGGGAGATAGAGGAATTGGTTTGAAGGCCTGCATCTGTCACTTAGTAGCTATGAGGCTTCATGTCTCTGAGCCTGTTTTCTCATCTATAAAATGGAGATAACTTATCTTGCAGGGTTGTTGTGATGATTATTTGAGAGTATGCATGAAAAAGTACATTTTAAATTGTAAATCATTTCAGAGGTATAAGTTTTATTATAGTTCATTTACTGAGCAAATAAATACTGCTTCCATTATAAAAGTAAGTATTAAACAACTATGTACATGCGTGTTAAGGATTGATTGGAGGGGAAACAATTTACATTTTTATGCCTGAGCAGTATTTTTTATTGTTTCTTTTTTTAGGGCATACATTTAGATATCAAACAAATAAAATAGTTCCAGGGAATAATATAAAAGCCTATTGAGCTGAATCAGATGATTTTCCCTAGGAGAGTAGGCTCTGTTCTCCAGGCCCGCCCACAGGGTGGGGCAAGAGAGAAACATTCTGCAAAAGTACATTTTTGGACCATAAACAAAAAATGAAATGATGGATAAGCCATCAGAGCATGAGAAGTTCATCTGGATCCAATCCAACAGGCAAAACAAGAAGACTTCTCTGCTATCCCCCTGAGGTGGACTTGAACCAAAACCCTTTGAATGAATTTTGTTTTCCTGCACATCATACATGATTGCCATGGCAAGATACTGATGGGCTACCAAACTTAAGACTCTTGAAAAAAGATTAACTTTGAAACAACAAAAGAATATAATTTTGTTAGTAGATTAAACACTTCGGGCTGCCAACAGAGGCAGGTCTACTGCCGTTCTAAGAATGTAATTTAGGAAAATAACCAAATAGGAAAGATGGAACAACAAAGGAATTTGTTTTTCAAAGGAGCTCAAGTGCTGCTGTTTACCTGGCTGGATCCTGTATCATCTATAATGTATGATGACGAGGCTCTGAACGCTGTATGTGCAGAATGAGAGCTTTTCTCTATTCTGATTCCACTAGGCTTGCAGGCTGGGTCTTTTTGGGACCAAATTACACATGTAAAAGGCATTGGCTGTGCTAGAACTGAGCTGTGCCCTCTCTTTAACCCAGCCTCTTGGGTCTAGGGTCATCTTATAGGTCACAAGTTCAGTTTCCAGTTTTTTCTTCGTAACTGGGGTCCAAAGGGAAAAAGTGGGTTCGCTGTCACTGCACCTCCCTTCTGATTTTCATTTGCTATTTTAACAGTCCAATCTGATTACTTCAGTGAGTAATAAAGCTAGTGACTCTTAGAGGAATATAAGTATGTCATAAGGACATAGAAGCCTGCTCCTGTATGACCTCAGCAAGTGGAAGCCAGGACCAAGTTGTCCAGCAGCTGCCTCCCACCCTTTGCTCAAACATAGACACTATGAGGAGTCTCACGAGGACTCTCTTTTTCCATGTTAACCTGTAGCTATTCAGTATATCAGTGACTCTATGAGAATTTGAGAATATTGTAAGATTAAAAAAATAATTGAACTGAAGGAATCTTACAGATAAACTTAATATTGATACTACCGCATCATATCACAATGGCCGCTGAGAACATGATAAAATGTCATGACATTCTTTGTTACCTGCTCCATCATCAAGAAGTCTCAGCCTAACAGGATCTCCAGTCTCTGGCTCAATTATGGCAGTGACAGTGGCATTAAGAATGGGATAAAATCCCTGTTTCACATTGGCATAAATCGTCACAGGATGGGGAAAATGGAGGCTGTCTCTTTCCACAAAGGCTTCCACAGTGGCTGGGGGCACAGCTGAGTTGGAGGCGCGAGAGGTCACTGTCACTTTCAGGGCTTGCAGAGAATGGTGGGTATTGTTCAGGGTGTAAGTCCAGTGCCCAGGCTGTAAAACAAGTCTTATTGTTTTGGAAAGTGTGAAAAAAAATCAACCCTAATTTTAAAGCATACATCAAACCTTCTGGAGAATTTTGCTCTTGTTTTGTTGATGTTGCACTTTTTAAAATACTACAGAAAGATGCCAGGAAAAGTAGCATTGGTTAAGGGATGAATAAATTTGTATTTACATGGCTTTCATAGCATAAGTCACCTTTATTTCTAGGTAATTCTTTAGGGAATTACACCTCGAATTTATTTGGAGTGAGGGAGGATACATCTTGATTCCCATTCCCCAAAAAGGAGTTTAAATGTTTTTCATTTCTTTTTGTAACTGAGAAAATTACATCAAATTAAGTGGACCATTGTAATTTATGCAGACACCGTGGACTAAAAAGGCAACAATATCCTTCATTCACTCCACTTCCCACAAAACTCCACACAGAAATCTCAATCAACAAAAACCACATACACTATTAGGGACCAAGAAAAGGACCTACTATTTTTAGTAGGTCAGGATTATACAATATCTAATTTGAGTAATTTGTAGAAATACTGCTAAACACTACTCTTGCCTTTCTGCCTGGGAAAAACCTACAAAAGAAAATCTGAAAGAAAAAGACTAAAATTACAATATGGCAGAAATTCATCCTTTTGATTAAGCTAACATATATTGCATTTTCTTGACTCCTGCTGCTGCTCCTTATCAAACCCCCAGAAGTAACAAGTGAAACACAACAAATCAGAAGGAAGAACAGAAAAGCAAGGGGTTGAAGTGTAACTCAGGATGGAGAGTTCAGATGCACCACACCCTAGCCATCTTTCTTCACTGGGATTCATGAGCTTCACCATTTTCCATTAAGTCATGATTCAAGCACCAAGCTTTTTTGTTTTTGTTTTTTTGAATCATAACATTAGTGACAGATGCATGGCAGGAACTTCCACATCAAAAAGTTCTCTGAGTGTAATAAATGTTTTGATACAGGGCATCTAATCCAGACCAAGAGATCAGGCAAGGGGAGCAAGAAGTAGGTAAAGTGTCCCTGGCCCTTATACCCAGGTGTGAAAAGAACATGATGAATTTGGAGAAAAGTTCAATAGGAGCAGAGCATCGAAGAAGTTAAGAGAGAAGCTTGGGTAGAAGCCAAAACATGAAGGGTCTGGTATGTAAGAGTTACCACTTGGATTTTATTCTGAAACCACCAAGGAGGTTTTCAACAAAAGACAGACTAATTTGTGCTTCAGAAGGATCACTTTGATAGAGGTAAAGAATGGACTGGAGGGATGGCAGTTCAGAGTCAAGGACGCTAGTTAAGGGACTGTCAAGAGGGTGGCGGGAGCGGTGACTCATGCCTGCAATCCCAGCACGTTAGGAGGCAGAAGCAGGCAGATCACTCAAGGTCAGGAGTTTGAGACCAGCCTGGCCAACATGGCGAAACCTCATCTCTACCAAAAAATACAAAAATTAGCCAGGCATGGTGGCAAGTGCCTGTAGTCCCAGCTACTCGGGAGGCTGAGGCAGGAGAATCGCTTGAACCTGAGAGGTGAAGGTTGCAGTGAGCTGAGATCCTGCCACTGCACTCCAGCCTGGGTGACAGAGCGAGACTCCGTCTCAACAACAACAACAACAACAACAAAAGTGGGGGGTGGGGCATCATGTGAGGAGGCACTGAATTCAGGCAGTGCAAGAGTGAATCTGATTAACTTACAATTCTCATTAGAACCATTAGTGGTTCCCTTTCACTTTCAGGATTCAAGGCCCTGTTCACTTTACTGTTGTGCAAAGCCCTTGCTAGTACAGCTCCTGTTTATCTGTCTAGCCTCACTACTCCCCTCTCCTTCCTTTGCCTACATCCCTAATTTATAGATTACCCTACTCTATTGAACTACTCTAGTTCTATGAACAGCCATGTTCTTTTTATCTGAGTCTTTCTATGTGCTGTTTCCTCTGCCCACAATATCATACCCACCTTATATTTCCATTTTGATGTCTTTGCTTCCAGGAAGCATTCTTCTTCCCACCCTCTTGTATGTTCTGACAGTACCCTGTTCATACTCTTACTATGGCATTTTATTGTAAAGTACCTGGAACAAGACCCAGCACACCCAGTAGATGCTAAAAACCACATGCATTGCATGTATTCATATTATAAATTCTAAGTAGAGATTTTTTTCTAAGCATATAGAAAAGTGTGTTTGTATGGATTATGTAAAGAAATATGTAGGCTAGAAAAAACATTAATTGTAATACTAGTGGAAATACTAATTTTCAGTGTTGAAGTATTTGGTATCTAATATATAAAACTGGGAATATACCTTAGTTATTCCTCTTAAATTTTTAGTATTCACAAAATGGCCTTATAAATTTAAAGTAAACTTTTGATATATTAAAACAAGATTTTCTTTACACAATGCATTTAATCATGTGATTCAACTGAAAATCATAAATTTGGCTGAATGTTGTCCTTAGGAACAAGCTCACAACACCTACCTTAGCTGTTCCTGGAATCCAAAGACTAGCTGTCCGAAAAGTTAGATTGGTGATAAAGTTATCTGTGTAGTATTTTCGTCCATCAGGATCGAATAACATAATCTCAGGAGGACCACTGGTCTGCCACGTAACTAGAAACGTAGTGTCGTTGCCCACAGTGTTATCCACAGTCACTGTGTTTTTCAATTGACGGTGAGGTTTAACATTTTCACCTGTACTTTCAAGCTGTTAAAGAGAAGATATATATGAGTTTCTGGTGTATGCACAATCATTCCATCTTTTTCTTTTTTAACAAACAACAATGAATTGGCAAAAACAAAAATAATTTAATTCTGACAGGTACTATAATTATACATTATTTTTCATATAAAAATTCTTTGCAAGGCAAAATATTGCATGTTATTTAAGTCCAGTAGGTATAAAACATTTTGTTGTAGTTAATGCAAGTGTCATTTCATTATTCTTTATTAAGAGATGTTAGCTGTCCTCATATTATCTCTTATCCAAACCAACATTGGCCTCAGATCAGCAATTACAATAACAAGCTTTTAAAAATTTTCATTTGTGAATATGCTTAAATTTTATTAATTTGTATATAATCTGTCCAGATCCTTTTATATATTTCGATAAGAAATAAAAACTTGGGTTTTGGCATGGTTTTGCGACATTAAAAAATTATTTAGGCCGGGCACAGTGGCTCATGCCTGTAATCCCAGCACTTTGGGAGGCCGAGGCAGGTGGATTGCCTGAGGTCAGGAGTTTGAGACTAGTCTGGCCAACATGGTGAAAGCCTCTCTGTACTAAAAACACAAAAAAATTAGCCGGGTGTGGTGGCATGTGCCTGTAATCCCAGCTACTTGGGAAGCTGAGGCAGGGAAATTGCTTGAACCAAGGAGGTGGAGGTAGCAATGAGCCGAGATCGCGCCACTGCACTCCAGCCTGGGAGAAGAGCAAGACTCCATCTCAAAAAAAAAAAAAAAAAAAATTATTTAGCCATTCACAATAAGCCATGTGTGTGCACACGCATGTGTAACATGTACAGAGTACAAACGTATGCCTGGCCCTGTGCTAAAGGCTTCACAATCTCACTTGATCCTTATAAAAATCCTCTGTGATAAATACTATTATTACCCACATTTTAGAGATGAGAAGAGTAGGCTTAGAGAAGTAATTTGCTGATGGCACATACCAAGGGAGTGGAACCATGATAAAACCCAGTGGGCCTGACACCAGAGACCCTGCATTTAATCACTGCGTATTTCCAATGGATACAAGTCTCTAAATAACTTTGAAAATTTACATTTATTAAATAAGCACATTAGTAATGCTTCGTTAAATTGCTCAAACCTGCAAAGCATGTAAAATTATATTGGTGGATAACAGCAAAGACATTGTGAATTGTTTGTTCAAAGGAATTTAAGAAATATTTATGGATTGCTGACGGCTGGGCCACATGCTATGCTGGGCCCTGGGCTGTTGAAGATTTACATGTAGTTCCCACCTCAGTCCAGTGGAGCTAATGACTCCAACAGCTTGTGGGGAGGGGGACAAGTTTGGGAACGTTAAGGCTTATGTGATCCCATATGAGTAATATTTTGTTAAATTTGTTTTTTACTTCTTTAAACATTTGTTTTTATTCCATATTGTTGCAGAGGAAGTCACAGGGCATAAAGATTGAGCATTATCAGAAGAGCCAATTGTAGCCTAATATGTACTAGATATTGTCATTTATAATTCACATTTTTACTTCTTATTATGGAATTGTGTTTATTGCCTTCACTGTGTAAATATAATCTTCATGTTAAATAGACAGGCTGCATTGATCACATCCAGCCATTAACTTGGCAGGTACACTTGCCATCTGTGAGGAAACTATAGATGAAATTTTGTTTAAAATATTATTCAGTTATGTCCAAAATAGCTTTAAAGTACTTTGGAAAGAAAAAAATGGCCCTATGAAAAGGACTTAACTAGAAGAAGCTTTGGTGAGCAAAATCATGTAAGTTGTGGTAGTCAAAGAGATATTTAGATATTTGTGGTAGAATTTAATGAAATAGTTGATACCCCTTATACAAGGAAGAGCTTCGAAGATGTTGAAGAAGCAAAAATAAGATGAATTCTGATTGACAGAAAGTTACTATAACACTAAAACTAAATTCACAGTTCCTTATTTTTCTTCTGCACCTTGCCTCTGCCACACCCCCATCTGCACTTTCAGCCACAAGAAAGGAGCAAGCTGCACTCACAGACTTTGAAAAGCTGAGGTGGCAATTGTGGTAAATGGCTCCTAGGGCTGAAAGCCTGGCTCTGGTGATGCCAAGCAGCCTTTTAAAAGCCTTCCATACACAGCTGTTACATATTTAAGTAAGGTTAATGAAGCACCTAGCACAATTCGTTGATTTCTCTTGTTTCCTTCTTCCTTCCCACTCCCCACCTGGAAATATAACATTGAGAACATTCTGACCTGAATACGTTGCTGGAAAATGTCTCCAGTTCCAGAGGAAATTCTACTGAAAGCATCAATCATGCTATTGGAGTTTGATATATCTGGGACAAAGAACTTTAAACCTCCTGAAATACATGATAGGGATGTTCACTATTAAAATGGGTAAAATAAAAGAAAAATAAAAGTTAAGCCTTTTCCAACAAGCTTTCTTTGCATTAGAGCGTTTGTTTTGGGGAAATGGCAGCTGTGCTTGACTTGCTTTGCCTGACATCCTATACAACCACATGGTAAGTGGCCCTAGGCCAGTGGTTTCAGCTATTCTATTCATGACTGTATTGCCAGGGCCTAGAACTTCTGTACAGTACATAAGAACTCAATAAATATTTATTGAATAGTCTTCAGATTAAGGTAATTTTAAGATAATTTAGGTTAACTGCTATTTACATCCCTATATGTTTACAGTTATATTCTGAAAACATTGCTTTTAAAGATAATTCAATAAAACCTTTCGTTTGTCAGATCAGCATGCCCATTTTTTATTGAATAAGGAATATAAGATAAAATTATTCTGTGCCTTATTTAGTATAAAAGGATATGTATCTTAAAACACTGTGTGTGTCCCTATTATAGAAGTTAGTGCATTTAATCTTTTTTCTGTTTTGAGATGGGGTCTCGCTCTGTCACCCAGGCTGGAGTGCAGTAGTGTGATCTCAGGTCACTGCAACCTCTGCCTCCTGAGTTCTAGTGATTCTCCTGTCTCAGCCTCCCGAGTAGCTGGGAGTATAGGGACCCACCACTATGCTCGGCTAATTTTTGTATTTTTAGTAGAAGTGGGGTTTTACCATGTTGGCCAGGCTGGTCTCAAACTCCTGACCTCAAGTGATCTGCCCACCTCAGCCTCCCAAAGTGCTGGGATTACAGGTGTGAGCCACCATGCCCGGCCACAAAGCATTTAATCTTAAACATATGTTTTAGCTCCATGATTATGCATGCTCAGACTGGCTTAACACAGAATTATAAAATATTATTTTTTGGATGTATATAGTTGGAACCCTTAGGGAAAATGTAAAAAAAAAATCAGCAAAATTTTGACAGATTTTAGCAATATGTGTGTGCGTTTTTTAAAAACAGTTTCTATATTTTCAATTAAGCCATATAATGAGTTTCACAGTTATGTCTTGGATAGTCAAGTTAAAGGGAAATGCTCCAAAAGATATGTTTTTAAACGTTTATTACCTGTAAGACGTGATAATTCCTCCAGATTTGGGGCTGCAGTTGAACCCAGGGCAATGGAGTGAATTGTTGAACCACTGCTGAACACAGTGGGTAGGCAATTGCCAAGAAGCTTATCATCTCCACTGGTCACTAATATCATCACAGAGCCATAAGCTTTTCCATTCAGTTTTTCAACCACCTGAACATAGAGAATTAGTCACTTGGAAGGAAGTGTAGTTCAAATTGTTTTATTGAGCAAAAGGATTCACTCTCATCAAAATTCCCACTATAGCTCCTACACCCCAAGCTCATCTCCACTCAAGTTTTACCTCACCCCATCACAGCACTTGTCACCCTACATTCCACTGCCAGTTTGCTTGTGAGCAGGGACTTTTCCTGCTTGAATCATAAAGATGTCCCCATAGTTTAGAACTGTATCCATCATAGAGGATGTGGAATACATTACTGTGTGAGAGGCTTGCCTCTGAGATCCAGCAAGTGACCAACAAGAGGGCCTACAGCAGTGGTTCTCAGTCTTGGCTACATGTTAGAATCAAATGTGGAGACTTAAACAATTTTAATTGTCAGGTCACATCCCAGATCAATTAAATCAGAATCTCTGGGGGTTAGACTCACGCGTTGGTATTCTTTTTGATCCCCAGGTGATTTCAATAGATAGCCAAGGTTTAGACTATGGGCAGCAACAACCATAGCTGATGTGTCTTGTTTGCTATCAGATAAGCATCCCAGATGTGAATGCAAACTTGTGTTGATTTAAATAAACTCTGTCATTCCTGAAACACAATTCTGGCCTTAATTGGTTCTGATATGCGTGAAGTCTAGAATGACTATAGACAGAAGCTAGACATGCTGATTTTGACAAGAAAATTGAAAGGTAAAAATGGCCCAGAATGGCTAGGAACAGTCTAGAAAATGCCCAGATGTTGTTTAGGTCCTCTAGTCTTGTCTATTGTATTCATTTATTTTCTCATTCTGTCAACAAGCATTTATTAAGCAACTATTGTATGCTATGTACTTTGCTAGGCACAAGGAGTACAGTGGTGAATAAGGCATGGTTCCCGACTTTAAAGATAATCCATCATTACTTTCATAGTTGAGGCTGTTTTGACCACCCTGTAACAGACTGCCCCTCATCAGAGGAAACCTCGTATACCAGATGAGGGAAAGGAAAATGACGGTGATCCAAGGCTTAGGATGCTCTACTGTACCTCAAATCCTTTCTTAAGCCCTGAACAAATGCTGACTTCTGTTTTAGCTGATACAGTGGTGGGCAGATATGAAACCAGCAACTTTCGATCATCATTGCTGTTAATTTGGTGTAGCTGGGCTCTGATCTCTCCTTTGCTGTCGAAACTGGCAATGCCCACGAAGGTATGAATTTCAACCATCTGCATCAAATAAAATTCTGCGGCTTGTTGTAGCTGAAGGAGTCTGTCAGCCTATGTCCCAAACAGGAAAAAACAAAATGGCAACATTTGATTGGTAGACAAAAGTATGATGAAGTAACTCAATTAGCAAACATCTCTGCTAATTCTTTAGAGACGTTGGATCATAATTTTTTGAGCTTTAAAGAGTAACATAATATTAGAATATTGTTTGATTAATTGCAGGCTCAAAAATGCATGCTTTCAGGGAAGAGGGAGTGGCTTGGGACTCTGCCCCCAACAAGATGTTCATAATTTACCACTCTCTGTTTCTCATCATCCCCACTATTTCACTCCAACCTAGAATTCAAAGATTCATGAACCCAGCTGAGACGAGATTTGTAAGTGCTGTTTTAAAAATGCAGTCCAGGTAAAAGGAAACATTGCAAAGAGACCTTTGCTCGAGAGGAGTGGCAGTCAGAGGACCCATGATCTGCCCTGGCACTACCCTCTGCTATTGTGGTCACCTTAGGCTAGGTACTTCATCTGTAGAGTGAGGATGATAGCTTTCTTGTTTATGAAATTAGAATTGCTGTGAGGATCAAGTGAGATACATATATGGCAGTACAGTTATATCATGAAGGGCTAACCAGGTGTAAAGTAATATTACTGACCAGTTTTGGGCAGATGATGCTATTGATTAATTCACTAGGGTAACTTGTTTTGAAAAGTATGGGAAAAGAGAGGAGCAGCAAGCTGAGTTTCAATGACCACCCACTCAGGGATGACCCTGATCTCTATCTCCAACTCAAGCATCTTCCTGGGTGGATCTAGACCTGCATTTCACACTTCTTAGGACACAGGTTTCTGGCTTAACTAGTAGGGAGTGATGATTTGATGACCATGAAGATGGCAACTCTACCCTTTGAATTCAAATACTGTTTCTCTTACAATATTGGGAGGTAAGTTGTAAAGGGGGTAAAACAAGGACTTAGAACTCTGCCTTCAACTTTTGCTAATTACGTGATCATAGTAAAATTACTTTTTTTTTTAGCTTCAGTTTTCTCATCTGCAAAATGGATACTGAGTAAGCACTCACGATAGAATAGCTATTGCCATCTTCATGGTCATCAGATCATCACTCCCAATCTTGATCTCTACTCCCAGCTAGCTAAGCCAGCAACCCAGGACTCTCTTACCATTTCTGTTACCAGCCTCCATATTCTTGAACAGGTCCCATCGACTCAATATCTTAAATTTCTCTCAAATCCATACCTATGTCTCTATCCCATTCGCCACCTCTCAGATCTACCCAGTGTTAGTTATAGTCATACAAATGAATGCCCTTCCCTTGAACAAATCCTTTTTTTTTGGCCTCTTGGCCACTGCACACACTTTTCCGTTCCCACAAATGTCCTCCTTTCTTCTCTTTCCTTACATCACCCAACCTAGCAAGCACCTAGTTGAATCCTTCAAGATTCAACTCCAAATTGATTCTCTCAGTGAAATCTTCCTTGACCACTTTCTTCTACAGCACCGGGTGCCGCCTCTTCAGTGCTCACATAGTAACTCACATCTCTGTGGAGCCTGGTCACATTGTATTGTATCTATTCACATGTGTGTGTCCTGTGTCCCTCATTAGCTGTAAGCATTTCAAAGTAGAGGCACTGTTCTTGTCATCTCCATATCCCTCAGGCCAGTGCAGTGTAGGCATCTGATAATGAATGGCAATAATGGTTCAATGACGTTGTTGGCAGGAAAAGGGAGGAAAGTTTGGTTTGCCATGAGTTTGTTACTTTGGGCTTATCTCTCTTCTACGTATTTCAGATGGTACTCTCAAGTACCTTCATCTTTCCTCTTCGTTCCATCATTCTTGCTCAATACAGGCTGATAGCCAATATAAATTACTCTGAGACCATGTTTAAGAAAAGCATGCCACTGGGCATGTTGGCTCATGCCTGTAATCCGAGCACTTTGGGAGGCCAAGGCGGGTGGATCACCTGAGGTCGGGAGTTCGAGACCAGCCTGACCAACCATGGAGAAACCCCGTCTCTACTTAAAATACAAAATTAGCCAGGTGTGGTGGCACATGCCTGTAATCCCAGCTACTAGGGAAGATGAGGCAGGAGAATGACTTGAACCTGGGAGGCGGAGGTTGCGGTGAGCTGAGATCGCACCATTGTACTCCAGCCTGGGCAATAAGAGCAAAACTCCATCTCAAAAGAAACCAAAAAAAACAAAAAAAAATGCCCTAGTCAACTGCACATAGGCAACATAACACAATTGTTCAAATGCTGGCTATATTAGTGGAGTTTTTAGTTTTTCAGATATCGGCCGAAAAGGCAAGTATTCCAAGACTATTGATCCACAAAGCACAAGGGGATAAATTCTCTCCTTGGACAAGTACTGTTAAAATAAACAGCTACCATTTATTATTTATTTTGAACTAAAAATTTCATATTATCTCATTTACTCCCCTCTCAATAACCCTATGAAGTAGACAGTGGTATGCTGGTAAATGTTTAATAACAGTTTTCTGATGAAGAATAAAAGAAAGGAAGGGAAAAAGGGAGGTAGGGAGGGAAGGAGGAAGGCAGGCAGGAAGGCAGGCAGGCCTGATTCGTAGCAACTGCCAGTTTCTACGGGGTAAATACTCTTCCATGTGTGAAACCATGGTTGATTTCCTGCTGTCAATGTGACATCACTGAGTGCACAGTTGGGATGAAATTGTAGTAGCACATCCATACACATGCAATAGACCAGAAATAACCTCAAGAATTTAGCTCAGGGATCAGCAGAAGTTTTCTGTGAAGGGCCAGATAGTAAATATTTTAGGCTTTGCTGGCCATAAGTTCTCTGTTGCAACTCCCCAGCTCTGCTACTGTAGCAATAAAGTATCCATAGATAATATGTTGACAAATGAGCATTGCTATATTCCAATAAAATTATTATTTGTGGGCACTGAAATTTGAATTTCATATAATTTTCACATGTCATGAAAAAGCCTCTTGTTTTTTTTAACCATTTAAAATGTAAACCCATCCTTATTTTGTGAGCCATGCAAAACACGTAGTGGGACATAGTTTGCTGACCCTGGGCATAGATAATAGTAAAAAATAGTAGGAAAAATTAAGAAGTGATGAATTTTGAGTATTTCATATATTTGTTTTCATATATTTTATTGTAAGCTTATATCATTTGTTATTAATAGCTATGTTTAATTACTGGTTTGCAGATTTCCTAGGACTTTAAAAGTTGACTCTCATAAAAGTAGGCACTATTATCCCTATCTTACAGGTGAGAAAGCTGCTTCAGAGAGGCCATCATGCTCTTTATAACAAAGACATATGACACAGTAGTAAAGGAGCCAGGATTAAAACACA
The DNA here is from genome assembly GCF_028878055.3 of Symphalangus syndactylus. Taxonomy (NCBI): domain Eukaryota; kingdom Metazoa; phylum Chordata; class Mammalia; order Primates; family Hylobatidae; genus Symphalangus; species Symphalangus syndactylus. Next base: position 40,263,717 of record NC_072441.2, on the reverse strand, counting down.
GCTGCCTGACTGTGGAGACTAAGACTTTAATCAGTTAAAGCAGCTGGAGGCTGCTAGATTGTTAGATGACTGAGATATGGTCTTCTGTACACAATGACATGGAAAATAGCCATATAATGGACATTCACTTTCACTGCAAATTCACAGTTTACTTCCTCAACCAGGGATATTTACCAGTGAGTAGAATGTAGCCAGCAGGAACTTTTCATTATACATAAGAATTTTGGATCATTATAGTTAAGAATTTTGGAAAAGGATCTTGTTTGGAAAGAGTTTCAATTAGTAGCAAAAATAAGGGTTAGAAATTATCTGTGGATTTAATTTATCTGCATTATCTCAACTTCTGGCCACATTCTGAATTCGTTCCTCCCAACCCCCCAAAAATAGGATGTCCTTGACTATTCCAAACCTTTTGCCTCCTCCAACTCTCACCCTTACCTCGTGAAAATAAAAATAATTAAAAATTGGTAGAAAAGGCATGGTGTCCCGCACCTGTAGTCCCAGCTACTTGGAAGACTGAGATGGGAAGATCATTTGAGCCCTAGAGGTCGAGGCTGCAGTGAGCTGAAATTGTGCCACTGCACTGCAGTCTGGGTGACAGTGGGGAGGGAGAGCATCAGGATAAATAGTTAATGCAGGCGGGGCTTACTACCTAGGTGATGGGTTGACAGGTGCAGCAACCACTATGGCACACGTTTACCTGTGTAACAAACTTGCACATCTTGCACATGTACCCCAGAACTTAAAATAAATTGAAATAATAAAGAACCGATAGAAAAAAGATAAATGTTTACATTCATTTTCGTTCAAAATGTTACCTCTGCCATCTTGCTGGACACATCCAGCACTAAACAGACCACTTTGTCACCAGCCTGTACAAGCGAGAATGTGGGAGGAGGTGGAAGCTCAGTCCCATTCATGGGAAAGCTGTGGTGAAAGTCAGAGGAGTCTGTGATTACATCCCATGCACTTCTGAGGCTGCACATCTGGTTCTGTAGGTTTGGTGCTTCTTGGTTGTGGGTACTTGCATTACAAAATTCAACCACCTGGAAATAAATACAGTCTTTAATAAAGAAAGGCACTTCTCCCAAAACAAACATAGTTCTCATTCTCAAGAAACTATAGGTAAAAGAAAAGGTGAACTGAAAGAAAAGAAATCAAAAGTGGTACAGTGATATACCTCTTTCCTTCAAGAATGACATCAAATTTACAATAAACCTTGGCATTCTTGCTGGAAACACTAGCACCTTTGTGGTTCTGAGAGCAATCTCTATTAAAGTTTATTGGTATTAGATAACAAACCATGTATGTGTACATATATACACATAATCTTAGTCTTAAAAAACAAAACAAAACAATCTCCCTCCTCCCTTAGCACAATATTGTGTTAAGAAAACAGCCAGGAGAAGTTATCATGACCAGCCTACTTCCTGGAATAATATTTAATGATCACTGCACCTTTATTTGTTGATTAGTCAATATATATTTTTCTATCTCAAATATTGATCTCTGTAAAAATAGATAAGGGGATAAACAATTTAAATTTACTACTGATCCCCCCACCCCCACTCAATTTGGAAATATAGATATAATTTACAGAAATATAGACATAATTCACTGAATGATACTGAACCTATGTCAATACCCCACTTAAAAATATGGTTTGAATTGCTAAGTAATGCATTACCGTCTATTCCCAGTGGCTCTATTACTACAAAGAGTCGATACTTCCTGTTAACAGAGCCATGGAAACTTAGAGTTAGAAGCAACTGAATAGCCTCTCTTGTCTCAGCTCTAATTTCATAGAAGAGAAAGCTGAAGCTTTGAAAGGTTGGTAACTGCTTAAGGACGTGAGTTTCTTAGGAAGGTGCAGGGATGAACAGAATCTAGTTTTGCTTTGCATTGTTTAACCCTTTTTCTTCCATTTCATGACTATGGTTACGGGATTGTAAAACTTTTCTGACAAGATATTTATGAGTAGGTCTTTCAAAACATCGTGAAGATAGTACCTAGTCACAAATAATGTGGATTGAATGCATTAGGTTAGTATCAGATATTAAAGCTATAAATAAGAAACATAATGGATGGGACAAGAAATATGAAAAATTGCCTTAAAGTTACAAAATAACTTTTAGTCCTGACTAAAACTAGAATGAAATAAAATAGTATGTCAATCCAAGGGGCATTGGTCAGCCATGGAAACAAAGAGAAAACTCCACAGAGGCATGTGTGGGCTGTACCCCCAGAGCTGTGAAGAGATGACCCACAGATGTGACTTACAGGTTTTTGTGAACTTAGAGAGATATATCAGGTCATGAAGGCTGATGCTACCAACCTCTGAATCACCTAACTCCTTCCTTTCTGATTCCATGCTCTCAGACTATGCATCTGGTGAGAATTGGCTGTTCCAGGCTGCTTCATCCAGAGAGAAAATAAGTTGGCCAGAGGATGCAAGTATGAGATCACCATGACAGAGTACTCTTTTTAATTAATAATTTAAAAAATAATATTCTGGATTTATATGCTAGTCTCTTGTCAGTTAGTTAGCATGTAATATTGACAAGGTTGGGTTTCTGCAAAGCAGAGTTGGTTGACTTCCCCTGGTGATACCTTACTTTTAAGTTCTATTCAAAACAAAGGAAAGAGATTTAGGAAATGCACTTCAAATACAGAGTGGTCTGCTACCTCAAACGAGAGAATTATAACCATTTATTATATCACTCATTAACCCAATGTAATTTCTTATGAAAGAATACAAGAACACCACCATAAGAACAATTTATTTTGTGGTCCCGAGTCTCCTTGTTAAACCTCCCAGGAAAGCAAATAGTCACTTTCCTAAAGGTATCATTTTGGTAATTATCTTGGGGGCTCCAATTTTTAAATCTGTAGGATAAAACTAGATGAACTCTAGGGTCCCCCAAGTTCTAAAGTATAGTGCATCTTAATTGTCTTATAATTTAAATACTTGAAACATGGGAAGAGAAGGAATCCTGCAAGAGTGTGTCATTCCAAGGGCATACTTACAGAAGATAAACTTTGCATGAACATTATTGATGCAGTTGCATTTTGGGTGCTATTGTAGATAAAGGTACATCCTTCTTTAAAAAGCTTACTAATAATACAGTTTTCTTGAGGGCAAGGACCTTTTTCACACACAAAAATGCCTGTGATGTCAGATGAACACCTAAAAATGGAAAGGGAAACTGGGAATTAGGTCTATTTTAGAAACACTTATGTTTCTTCTTGACTAGCTCATATAATTGTTTCAAGGATTGTAGCCTGCTAGATATATACAAACCTTTAAAACTGCTCTACTGGCGGGGCACTGTGGCTCACGCCTGTAATCCCATTACTTTGGGAGGCTGAGGCAGGTGGATCACCTGAGGTCAGGAGTTTAAGACCAGCCTGGCCAACATGGTGAAACCCCGTCTCTGCTAAAAATATAAAAATTAGCCAGGCCTGGTGTCGGGCGCCTGTAATCCCAGCTACTCAGGAGGCTGAGGCAGGAGAATTGCTTGAACCCAGGTGGCAGAGGTTTCAGTGAGCCAAAATCGTGCCATTGCACTCCAGCCTGGGCAACAGGAGTGCAACTCCATCTCAAAAAACAAACAAACAAACAACAACAACAAAAACAAACAAAAAACTGCTTTATTAAGAAAATCCACTAATTTAGAAATGCACTCTATTTTATTTTAAAGCATTTTATCTTGATGGAGGGTTCTGTATTAACAAGGGCATTAACGACTAAATACGGCCAAAGCAAAAGATACTAGGAAATCCAGATGGACTTTGGGAAGCCCAAGGAAGGACATGAGTGGCAAGATCCTGGGTCAGTGCTCCTTTGAGTTCATTTCCACTTGGTATCAGGGGAAAAAAAGAGAATAAACATGTAATGATGATATTTAACAGGATTCTTTCCTAAATAAGCAATCTCAAATGTTGTTGATGGGAATGTAAAACAGTGGCACTTTTAGAAGAAGCATCAGTCAATAGCTACCAAAATCACCCTTTGACCCAGTAATTGTTGGAAGAATTTGATATGTGAATCTGTCTGCACGTATGACAAATGACACATGTTTAATGCTATGAACTGCAGTGTTACTGATAATACAAAAGATGGGAAACAACCTGTGTGTCCACAAAGAGGAGACTGGTTGAATAAATTATGGTATAGTCACATAACAGAACATCATGCAATTATAAAACACAGAGCGAGGAAAAACATATATTTCTATTCATTTGAATTTGCCTGAAGAAATATTGAAAAAAATAAACAAGAAACTAATCGAAGTGGTTACTTAGAGGGCATGAGGGGAAACAGTGAAGATAGTGCTGCGAGCAAGACAGCTACAAGCATGACTCTTTATATTGTTTTGATATTTGAACCACATAAATACCAATTTAAAGAAAAATGTCATATAACTTAAGAACTGAAAAGTGAAAGGATCTCTTTCTTATCAACTAAGTTTTAGCTGCAATTAAATTAATTGCTTAAATTAGGCACTTATTTAATTGCTTAAGTTATAAGCAATTTTAGAGTCAAATAAATAATGAATTATAACATGAAAAAAGTACTAACCTTGTCACTTTAATTTGATTTCGCCCATTTATGTAGAAAGGTTTGTCATTGTTATATTCATCGAACACACCCCAACGGAGGTGGGCCCATTCGTGGACAAACACTCGGCCTGTGGAAGAAAGAGCTTTTGCTTTTGAGCTTCTAAAATCTCAGCAATGTGCCTTGCTAACTAGTGAAGATGTAACATTTCTTGACCGCACATACTCTTTGGAATGACCAAAGAGTTTAAGTTACTTCCCTCTCTCCCCTTTTCCTCTCCCCTATCCTATTCCCGTCTCCTCCTACTCCATCACCTACCATCATAAAAAAGGCAGCATGAAAATATTTTTGGTCTTGTAAATGCAGTAACTTACTCGTTGCACATCCATCTGAAGCTAGTGAGTAGTCCCACATCCTCTCATCTCCCCAATGAAGCTGCCCAACAGGTTTCTATTCAGCTTCGTAGAGGCCTCTAAGTTCAGGGTTTGGAGAAAGGGAAAGAAGCATATCCAGATAGGCTAATAAAGCTTTCTGTCTGAGCTATCCAAGCAGACCTGCTTTTTTTCTTGCAGGTAATTCTTCTATCTAGAGCAATAGTTGAAATCTAGGAGCTAGGGAAGGAGGAAGGAGCAAAAAAGGAGACCACAGAATGTTCTCCTCAGCCTGGATGGTCCTTTCTCTTTTGTTTTATCCCTTATTCTCCATGTTTACATGTATTTTACAGCTCTTAGGTCAGGGAAACCCCCATCCTCTGCATGAGATCCTTTAGAATTTTCTCTCTCTAAATCTTACATTCTCTTCAAAGTTCAGACCACAACTTTCCCATATAAGCTTTCCAGATGAACTCCCTCCCAAAGCACACATTTCTTTTTTCTGAATTATTTTAAGTTCTGGGAACTCAGGAAGTGTGTGCTGAGTTGACTCAGGCTGTGGCGTATTGTGTAATTTTTGGACCTCGAGACAAAGGAAGGGAGGGTAACAGTCCAAGCTGTGAGTGTTGAGGGAAAGATTGTGCCTACTCATGAAATTTAGAAGTGCTGATGAAATCATGCTTGAGCAGAGATTATCAGCATCTCATGGTTACCAGGAAAGAAAAAAAACTACGCTTTTCTAAAGATTTATAAAGTGTTTTGTGAAGTGTATTTTATGGAGTGTTTCACTCCACTTCCTGCTAACTATACAGAGGATAACAAAATCCTTGTTAACAAAACCCTAGTTTAGATTTAACCAGGGATAAAGAAGAAAATTAAGACATCACTTGAAAGGCACTACTGTTACATTAAATCAAAAACAAAAAGTAAAGATTGGGATAGATAGTTCTTGACTGGCAAACTGTGCTCACTATTTTCTTCCTGAGATCTCACTCACTAAATACCAGTCTCTAGGCCTGTGACCCTGAATTCTCTCCCAAACTCTAGCCATCAATATCTAACCATAGGCTGAACCACTTTCCCTGGCATAGTCTACTGCTCTTCACCATGAATTTGCCTAGATCCAGACTTCTGGGATTTCTTCTTGAAGCTGGTTTTTTCCATGTCTGACAAAAACCTGGTGTGTGCCTTGTTCCTTAATGCTGTCTCCACATGCCTCTTGCCTTTCCTTCTGAAGCATTTCAGACCTCTTTTTGTTTTTTATCTCTGGAGTATTTCTCATCGCTCAGAGTTGCTAGAATTAAGTACGATAACATTTGAAAAGCAAACCACAGAGCGGCTAGCGCATAGGAAATCCTCAGTGTCCTTGTTACTGTCCTTCCCATCTCACTGTCTCCATCCATTTTTAAGTCTTGTGGCCTCATACCTCGACTTCTCCCAATTATTCTCCTGATATCCAGTTTCTCCCTCATTGATCAGAGGAAGCCAGATTAACCTTAAAACACTGCTTTGGTGGAGTCACTCCTGTGCTTAGAAACCTTGAGTGGTGACTTGAAAATGTGGCCATTTTAGTGCATCACCTGGCCCTCATGTATGTTTCAACGTTTTCTCCCACTGCCCACAGTCTCCCTGCACCATCATCGGAGTCTCTGTCTCTCCTATATGCCTTTGATTTTTCTGCTGCCACAGTTTTCTTCATAGTCTTCCCACTATTTTCTCCCTTCTTTCCATTTATCAAAATGATGTTCAACCTTGAAGACCTTTTCCTTTGTGAGGCCACTTCTGACCACCCTTAGCTCTAAATGGCCTTTCCTTGACTGAATTCTTGTAGCACTCCTCTCTGGGCCACTAATCTGGTGCTGAACTCTTTCTAGTTCACTTTAGCCCCACATCTTTGCATGGGCATATGGCCTATCTCCCCATTCGAGTGGTAAGTCCTTGACAAGTTTCAGATTTTGTGAGTGAGTCCCTTTCAGCACCAAGCACATAATGTTATAAGTAGTACTGTCCAATGGCTATTGTTTTATTGGTCCCACTTACCTCGTGATCCGTAACCAGCTGTTAAGTTATCATTCAGTAGGAAATTAGGTGTGAAATGAATGTATTTTCCCTCTTTTCCACACCCTCTGTATTGTAGGGTGTATGGATCATCTCCATGTGCCCCATACCAGTCAGTCACTATGACATTTGCCTAAATTAAAAGAAATGCCTTGTAATACTTTCTCAGCTCTGTTGTTGGTGACATAAATGTATACATTCACGAAAGCACTTTGAACTTTACACTTAAGATGTGTGCATTTTATTGTATGTAATTATAACCCAATTTAAAAACAGAATTGAAGAAAAACACGTTATGGATGGAGTTTAAAATGCACCCACAGCTACATATCAATAAAATCACTTGGGATTTCCAAAAAGGTCTATGTTATGAAAACTTAGCAAATTTTTATGGAACCTAATTACTTCCATTTGATCTTTCCACATTCAAGAAAAAAATATTATCAAAAGTCAATCCTGTAAAAGTCTGATATAACAAAACACTATAAAATGCAATTAAAATATTTGAAGGAATTCTAAAAGCATTTATACATCATTTAGAACCATTCAGAAGGCTGTAAAATGTTACAGCCTTTTGTGAACAACTTTCTTTGGGTTATTTTATTGGTGTAAGACAATAGAACATTATTTCTTTGAAAATTTGTCCTTTCTTTCCTGTAACCAATTAGATCAGCAAAACGATCATTCCAATGAAGTTATATTTCATCTTATGGCCTGACCATTTCCATTACTGTTGCTAAAACATATTTTAAGTCCAAAACCGAAATATCTACTCATATAACTATCAAGACAAGAAAATGTTATATATAACATCGTTTCTTTTATTTTTAGGAAGAAAGATAACATATTGTTCTGGATATGCCCTTAAAAGTTAAATATGCTATTAAGTTTTTAAAAAGCTGATTTTGAAAAAATAGATCTAATATGATCCAATATAAATAATTATCACTCTATGTACAATATGTATATGTGTTGTGTGTGTGTGTGTATGTGTGTCCACCTGTGTCTGTGTGTGTGACACTGAGAAGAGGACAATAATATTTTTAATTTTTATTTTCCATATTTCTACATTATTTAATTTTTTTCAATGAGTATAAATTACTTTTATAATAATTAACATTTAGTTTTAGAAAGATAAGAATTCAAGCCAAGGTCATTACAAGGAAGTACCTACAAAAAAGGCTGAAGAGGTCACGCTCTTGGATAGTCCTCGCTTGGGTAAAACCTCATTCCTATGTCTGAAAATTTGTCCTGAGGCCAAAAGGAAAGAGTGCCCTTCATGGAATGGAATACTAAGAGGCTGTTTGGGGTTACCTTATACCTTATAGACCACAGTAATTCAGCTCTTATCTACTTTTCCTAACCCTTTCCCCCTTCCTTGATTCCTACCTACATCACATTGTAGACTTGCAAGGACAGGAACTACCTTGCTGGTCCTTAGGTTCTCTGCAGTGCCTAGCATGGCCCCGTACATAATGATCATTCACTAAGTGTTTGCTTAATTGACATTCTGAGGTTAAAGAATTGGTATCCAACACATATATGAACAGCATTCAGGGACTATTGTTTCCTTTGGTCTTTCCATTCACTCATATTTTCACTTTTGCTTTACTTATTTCTCTCCCCTCCATTAGGATCAAGAGTGTTACCTATGGCAACCTGGTTTTGGTGTTTGTTGTCTCCAATAGTTCTTAGTTCTATTGAAGGCCAAATAGATGCATTAAATCTCTATTGACCGCTAGAGACAACAAAGCTTAGTGCGAAAAGCATGGGTTTTGGACTCAAATAGACATTCAAATTATGGCTCTGTAATTTACTAGCTGTTAGATTTGGGACAAAGTCCATACCTTATTCGAGCTCCAGTGTTTTAATTTGTGATCACAGAAACTAATTTGAAGTTATGTGAGAATTAAATAATATATGTAAGATGCCTGGCACTTAGTTGGAGCTTAAACACTAACTCTTCCCAGTTCCCCCACCTATCCTATCTTCATGTGCAAGCATTCTCAAATGCTTTCATCTGGTCATAGGTCAAATGCTTTTCACAGGCTCTTTAACTTCTTCAGGACATTGGGGTACCTATCTGGATTGCTATACCATTCAATTTCTGACAGAGTAGCTTTGAAGGAGAGCTAAGAATGAAACAGACTTAGGAAATTTCATACTGAGGGTCAGAAGTAAGGAAAGGGGAAAGCTGTACCACATGTTTGAGTCATTCTGTTAGAGATGTAGTTACAATCTCAAACCCACTCCATTGCTGAAACCCTGAGATAAGTTGCCAATGCCTCTACTTCTGGCCCTTCTGGTAGCTGCAATGGACTCTTGTTCACAGTTGACTTCAAACAGTGATTTACTATTTATATTATTTATCGTTTATTTATAGTGTGCACACTAGCATGTACCAGACATCATCATGGGTGCTTAATCATGATCTGCAACTTATGAGAGCCTTTCAAGGTGAAGTTCTTCTATAGGTGGAAAAAAAAAGGTAGCCATTCCCCTACTCACCTACATCCCCACATCCTTCCTCCCTTCCTTCTAATCTCCTTATTCCCCTAAAACAACATCCTGGACTTGAGCTAACGTGAAATTCTGATAATCTACACCATGGCATAAGATGGCAGTCATATTTTTATACGCATGGTGGTTTATATTTCTGTCTGGACATGCATGTTTATTGCTCCTGACAGGATGGTAAATGGGTATAGTCATAATTGGAACTGTTCCCTTTGCAGCTCATCCTCAATAGGATAAAACTAGTTCTTGATCCTCAACCAAACTTTTCAGAAAGGACTCCATAAGTTACAAAATAAAGAGATCTTCTGAGAAACTACTTAGGCAATGGCATTTGACTCATTTTTTACTGCACAATTTGCATTCATTTATTCTCATATATTTTGTTGATAACATTCTGCCCATTAATATTATTTGCATTGTTAATACTAATGATTTGTTTTTACTTAAATTCTCACTTTTATAGTTTAAGCACAGTATATTTTGGTGTTTTTTTCCCCTTGAGATCATTGAATGAAATCCTGGATTCTTACCTTTTCATATGATTCTTGTTTTATTTTGCTGTAATTATTAGCTTTCCATGTGGCAGGTATTAAAATCTTTATATTTCTGAAAAATACTCTTCTCTTGGTAGCATTAAATAGGTAAAATGAAGCTTCAGTTATCATTTCCTATAGTCAGACAAAAGAAAAACTTACTTTACCACTTGTAAATCCTGTATGTTTTGTTTTTTTGGTGTGCTTAAACAGTAATAAAAAATATTGAAATATTTTGAAGAGACCCATTTCTTTTAGAGAAAGCACTAGACTTTGGGAAAACATAGGAGCAAATTTTTTAAAAAAAACTTTAAATGATTATCTGGAAGATTTTAGGACACTAATTATATGTCTGTGCTTGCCTTCATAGTTTTCCCAATTTTGAGAAAGGCTTTTAAGCTTTTACGGAACAAATCCTTTTCATGTCACACCTGTGGGCACATTCAAGACCACACCTTATGATGCTACTGATTTCACTGAAGCAATACCAAAAGGAGGCTCTTACATCATAGAGCTATGATCCTCCCTTGCCATGTTAAAGTAAAAATAGTCAATTATGTTACAGCACATTCAAGTGAAAAGAAATAATTTTGCTTTTTGGCCCGCCATACAGACTGTCACCCTTTCTGCCTGAGAATTCTCACCCTCAGGATGGAATGTAGCAATATGATTTCAACAAGCATGCTCATTATCATGCTTATTCATCAGTTAAATATTCGATCTTTGTTGCCACAATGGGTTGTTATTTTTCTAAATTGCTACCCCAAAAACAGTCATGTAGGAAAACAAAAGAGCTGAAATTAGTAGCAACCAACAATAACAAAAGAGAGGGCTAGATCAACACTCTGTGAGCTGAGACTACACAGAATAAGATGAACAAACTGGCTTAGTTAGCCATAATCATAACGTTGTGGCGCTATCTTTTAAAACTGCTGTTCTCTCTGTTACTCAAATACAAACCAGGCAGGGTAGTTAGCTTTTTAAATAAGGCTACAGGTCTGATCAAATGGGATACTAGTATCAATTTCATAATTTCCACTCACCTTAATGTTTGAGATGAGGTTCTGATTCTCAGGTACCTGAGGATTAATTGCAATGAGCAGTCCATTATACCCATTGTCTTGAAGCTGTACTCCAGCTCCCAGGAATGGGAGTTCTGAACTTAAGACAACCAGGAGAGTCACAAACTTCAGGTCGCAAATAGGACCTGTAATGCTCCTTTGGGTCATGCTGTAGAGAAGCCTCCAGTTCACTCACACTGAGCCTGCTGCATACATTGTTTCAGGTTTTCAATATGGATGCAGATGGTTTCTTCCTGAACTTGCAAGGTTTTAGAACACAAGATGAAGGAGGTGTCTTCTTTGAAAAGTCTGGGGTGGATCCATCTGGGACCTGCCTCTACAAGTCCTTTTCCTCTAGGCAATGCTACACTTGCCTGTTCTGTGGCTGAGCTGCCTCCTGAATCATGGTTGGGCAAGAAACATTCTGCCCTTCATTCATTTTATAACTTCTCAGAAAGAAGAGGGAAATAAGACCAAAGGAGCTTAAAAGCAGGAAATCTGGGCTGGAAATCAGTATATCTGGACTGTTCAATCAACTTGCAGTAGAAACACAGAAGTCTATAGTGATTTTCCTCTCCTCATTTTTCATACCCTCCTCCATCAGTTGGCACAAGTACTTTCTACTGCCCTCAAGTCATTTTTCATTTGTTGCAAGATTTCCTTGCCTGTTTATTTTGAAGATTTAGAAATCCATTCTGCAGCCCAGTCCCTCCAGCCCTTGGGTCAGATAGTCTGGGCAAGCTCTCAGCTGATGGCTGGGGGTCAGATATCAGATATCCCCCAGGGAGGGCCAACTGCCGGGAACTTGGGTGCCTGTGGAGGTCTTTCCCTCTGGCCTTGCTACCTTTTCTCTCTGCATCAGGAAGAAGAATAGATTTCTCCTTCAGCTCTCTAAGGGCAAGGCCCTGCTTCAGTCAACCCTCCATTTCTCCAGGACCAAAAACAGGATCTAATATATAGTAACCATCGCAAATATTTTATGACTGATTCATAATACCTGATATTTACCTCATGCTTTAAAGTTTACAAATGAACTCACTTAAATATCAATACTTTGATGCAGGTATAATTTGTACTTTTCAAATGAAAATAATGAGTCTTGGAAATTCTGATTATGAAAATTAGCCAATGAGAGAAGAAACTAACATTTTTTGAGTGATGGATTTTATTATGCCTATTTTATGGGTGACAGAACTAATGTTCAAAAAAAATCTAAGTAACTTGTTCAAGGTTGGGAGTATTATCATCGTACTAGAATGAACCAAGTGACTCCAAATTCCACTGTTTTTCAGTATATCATGTTCTCTCTTAGTTACTAAATTATCTTAGTAACCTCGTTTCTCCCTCTTCTTTGTGTTTAAGAACACCGCACAGTGACAGCTATCATAAAACTAAAGAAAAAGTTTTATTCACAGCGTCAGAGGTCCACAGCAAGCAAAACCTGTGACTCTTCCCTGCTGTGGCCCCGTCTCGGAACATTTCTGAGGAGGCGAGTGTAGCAGTTAGGAAACAGTCTGTCCCTGCTCTCAACAGGGATTTCACCAACGTTGTCTCTTTTCTGCTGTACTGTCCATCTTCATGGGCAGTGTGATGTCACTCTTCTTCCCACCAAGGTTGGAGTATTCTGAACCTGGGCTTTGATATTGCACTGCAATGTTGACAGATGTTGAGGGAATTTTTTCCCCTCGCTGTCTTGCTTGCATCCTATTCTCATGCTTCTTCTCACCTGCTTTTCCTTCAAATTCCAGCTGTGTCCTGGAAGCCTGGCCTGAGCTCCATAACTAAGTCAACTTCCCTTCTTTCACGTTTCCATAGCATCAGATAACTCACCTTTGCAGTATGATCATGGTAACAATGTCACATTTATATTGTATAATTGATTGTCAGCTTCCTGCTGTATGAGGGAAGGGATGGAGTCTGTCTTCATTCAGTACTTCCCCAGCACCTAGCTCAGTAAACTCTCTGTTGAATGACTGAATGAATGGAGTCAGAAGTAAATAAAACAAGATAGTGAAGGAGCCCCGGGTTATAGTGTAAAACTTCTTTCCCCCACCCTTGTTTTCTAGAAGGCATCTCTTCTGTTCTAGAGCAGTTTCCCTCTTGCTCCCTCTTGACAGGCAGTGCTTGAGTATGGCGCCCTCCCTGGAGAATGAGACGGCGCTGATCATTACGTGGCTGCCCAAGTGTCTTACCCTAAAGTTCAAAGGTCAGCTTAGCTGCCTTTTCTCCTGAACTGAATTCCCAGCCCTAGTTTTTTTCTGCTTGTTCACTGTGTCTTCAGAGTAGAAGGCTAGAGGTGTGGCAGCTCCAAAGGCTCTGTCTGTAAATGTGACTCATTGAGCAGAACAATGCACTTCATTTCAAATATCCCTGGCAGTTTACTTTCTTATGCCAACCTCTTGTGATTTTAAGAATAAAAATATTCCCATCGATAAACCAATATGCTCAAAAACTAAACTCGTAAGCACACTGCAAGACTGGCTTTTTGCCAACACCTAGGGAAGTTTTTCTTGACACTTGTATAGGTTGTTTGCTGTGGGAGGGAGTGATTGAGGACTGACATTGAGCACTCTCTCCACTTGTTTTTATCATTACGATGATTCCCTTGGGATGTGAGGGTGGAAAATATTGGCTAGAGAGCGCATGCAACTTTATAAAGAACAGCTACAGATGAACAATTTTGTCCCCCTTCACTTGGGTTGAAACCTGAACAAGCTCACTCAGGCTTTGCTTAGCCTGGGTTGAGAGTCTAGGCATGATACCTACTCTTGTCTATCTGCTTTTTTTAAACTTATAATTCAGAGCCCTTTTTGTTATCAGCAACCAGGCCTGGGACTGGGCCAGCTTAAGGTCTCTTTTTACTGCCTTCTTCTTTCATCAGGCTGACCTTACAGCAGACAAAACTGAAAAGGTGGAGAAAATGAAACTGAGTAAAGGAATTAGAAATTACACTGAGCACAGCATCTTTTTGTGAAGTGTGACTTTGTCAATAAAGTGAACTTTTTATCCTTTCATTAAACAAAAACTAACTGATCATAGCCATAGATTTTAGATTTTATAATATCTGAGAAAGAAAATATACCTAAAGGAAAAGAAAGGAGGAATACAATTTTTAAGTGTTTATTTCAATGTTATATAAACTCTAGGAATCTGCTTTGCTTTTATTCTGCTTTCAAGAAAATAAGCGTTATTCAATTTCAGTAACTGAAGAATCTAAAGCACATCTTTGTTCATTGTCTGACTCTGCAGTTCAACCTGGCCCCAGAAGGGCCTGTCTATTTTTTTCATGGAGTCAGCTGGTACAGACCCGCAGTCTAAGTGAATACAACATCCAATTGGTGTCAGAGAAGTCCAGAGATTTGACATCTTGGGGAAATCAAAGAAAATTTTGGATTATTTCCTTTCAGGCTTTGGTTTCAACAATCCCATTTAGAAGAGGAAAGTGTAGTACACTGTACGGTTGGGCTACACAGCTCATGGGTCACGTTAGTTTATGTAATCCCTGTGAAATAAATCAGAAAAGAAGTGAGACAAATTGTCAAGACTAAGAATTTAAACAAAACACAGAGTTTGCCAAGGGCCCAGATGGTACATTTCCTATCTCCTTTATCCAGTCTCCTTCAAATTTAGACCCATTTTCAAAGCAAAGTAACAAAGTGGATGGTCCAGATAGGGTCTGGGCAGCCATTTGTATTGTCAAATCACCACCATGTCAAAGCATGGAGATAAAGAGCAAAGGTGAAACACAATGAAACATAAACTCAGAATTAAGCATGTCAGGATAAACCAGTTGGTTTCAGAGATAGCTGCTTGAGAACCTGATGGTGAAAAGATTCCAAAATTGTACAAAACAGAGACTGTCTCACATTGCAGAAGGAGGCACTGAGTTTGGATATTGTAAAGACACTCTCAGCAATAAAGGCTTATGGGCACCAGTCATTATTAGAAACAATCTCTCATGTTTGTATCGTGCTTTGCACTTTTCAAAGCCCTTCTTAATCATACTGTATCTCATGAGTCACAGGAACTTATAAATTCTGCTTCTGTGGAAATTAAAGAATAGTAAGAGTAGCTATCTTCTTAAAGGACCATTTAGGTGAGATCTGTCTTGGACACAAGGTTAAGATTTAGCTCACAGGTTCTCTAAAATTTATTCCATGCGTATCAGCAGAGTGTACTGTGGAATGTAAAGAATGGGAGATACTGGTTTTATTCACTTGCTGTAGGATCCAAGTCACATCACCTAAACTCTTGAGGCTTGGTTTTGTCACCTTCAAAATAAGGGGGTTGATCTACTTAATGGTATTATTTTTCCTCACTTTCCTCATTCAATTCACTTTGGCAATAACTCAACAGATTATCTTGTGTGCACACAAACACACCGAAACCCTCCAAAATTTGCCAAAATGAATGAAAAACAAGAAATACTTTTAATGATAACCCAATTAAAAAATGGGAGAAAGTGTATGGAACATTTATCATTTGCAAAACAGCCTCAAACTTGACTTTTGTAAAAGACTGTTATATCTACTATATACCAGAGAGTATATAGCATCATGTGGATATATTATCATTATTACTGCTGTTACTTTTGAGAGGAAAAAAAAAGAGAAAGCAGAAGTGTAGGAAATTTATTAAAGAGATGAAAAATAACCAGCGAGACTCAGAACAGGACACAGAAGTAGTAGAACAAGATTTCGTCTCTGTTCTTCCCTAGTTTCCCTTTGATTGCTTCCTGCTCTGACAGTGGCCTCCATATGTTTCTGAGAACCCAGGGATTTGCCAGATTCTCCTCTTGCTCGCAACCCCACTGGGAAGGGGTAGCGGGTATTTTTTGTTCTCCTTCCTCTACTTCTGCTGCTTCTAATACTCCATTTCACATTGCCTGCCCTGTGAAGAACAGGAAGCAACTATAACCAGTTTTTCAGCCGGCAACTGGGGGATTAGGGCTCCCCCTTCTGTTCTTGGGGTGCAGGTATCTGGGGCTATGAATCTCTAAATAAATTCTCAGCAACAGAATGGGCCTGCACAGACCTCCCTTCCAAAATGTACCAAAAGCTGTCTAGAACAGTGCTTTTCAAGTTTTATTATACCCAAGAATCACGTATTCAAATGCAGATTCTGACTCAGTGGGTCAGGATGATACCAATATTCTACATGTCTATTAAGCTTCCATTATGCTCCCTTATGTTTCTAATACAAATGTAAATTAATTTGTGACTGATGCAGCCTTTGTTTTATTTTATAGTTACCACTAAAATATAAATTGTGAATTAACAGGGAATTATTAATTTCAGCCAATCAATGACATCTTTAATAAGTGAAGATTGCCCATAAAGAACGAATAAATCATTATGATAAACATTAATAACTTACACTAAACTCAACCTAATATATGAAATATATATTGGAAATTTATATTCCAAATATAAATTTGGTCCTTGGGCCATACTTGAAGTAACCTCTGGGTCAGGAAAGCTCCTGGGAAATGTCCAGGGATTTACTTCGTGTTTATAGCCTTTACACCAGAAAGAGGTAGTCTCTATAGTCTTTAAACACATTTTTACCTTCTATGGAAAAGGCCTGTGTATTCTTCAGAACTCAGGAGAAAAACATTGCATTAGTTATGGTGACACCATTGTTTAAATATTTTTTGTAAAGAAACAACTGCAAAGAACTGTGTGGGTTTTTTGTTGTTGTTGTTGTTGTTGTTTAAAAAAAAAAAAAAACAAAAAAACACTGATCTGTAGGTTTTGGAATCCTAAAATTCACAATCACTTCTCTATTATTAAAGCCCTGCCCTGCCCCTCCCCGCCCCCAGTTCAATCCATCTATTTTCTTATTGATCATATGTGAGGCATGGTAAGACTGTTTTAATGGGCACTTTTTAAAAAATTTCTTATGCCTCCTCAGTGATCTCCAACACATAGCCTCAAACAAGTGATTTTCAATGATTGCCTTACTCAGCAGGGGACTGCTCCCTTAACTTTTCTTACTCTCTGTTTTTGCACACTCTTTCATTCATTCATTCAAAAGTAAAATTCTGCCAATTATATCTCAATAAAGCTGTTAAAAACAAAACTGTGTTCCTACTAGATGCCAGGCACTTTTCTACGTGCTGGATATGAATGAACAAAACCAACCAAGTCCCTGTCCTGATGGAATTTACATTCCAGAGAAGAGAGAGAGACAACGAAGAAGTATAATGTGATATCTAGTGGCCATATGAGAAATCAGATAAGGTGGGGAGGCAATGAGAAGGTAGAAGTTGGGGTTCCCTATTTTGTGCTAGGTGGTATGAGGAAGGCCTCACAGACCAGATTATCAGGAGTGAGGGGAGGAACCATGCAACTACCCTAGAGTAAAACAGAGCAGATAGAAGGGCAAGAGGCTGAGACTGGCTGGTGCTGCAGTGGAGTGGGCACAGGACAGCAGAGTGAGAGAGGAGGTGAAATCTCTGGCTCTGGAGAGGCTAAAGCATCCGGGTGGCCTCTGGTGTACGGATCATGCAAAGCTTGCAACTTTATGTAAAGGATGGGAGTTTACTCTGTAAAATGGGGACTCAGTGGTAAATTTGGCAGAGTGATATAGTATGAACTTCAGACGTTCTTTTTGTAAGGACCACTCTGGCTGCCGAGTTGAAAGTCAATGGGAGGAGGCTGCAGGTGGAGTGGGGGCCAGTTGGAGGGTGTGACTGTAATGCCAGTGAGGAATGGAGACAAAGCTCAGACAACAGGTTGGGTTATGTTCTTCGTCCAACTTTCCTGGAATTTCCTTTCCTCTCCCTATTAAATATTGTTGCTGTGTGGGTGAAATAAGAGCCCTTCAGCTTATAGGCTTATTAAGAGGAAGGATCATACTTCTTTGGCTGCCCAAATGGCCTTAACGTAATGCTGACTGACAAGAGATGAGATAAAATGAGAAACAACAACAAATATAACCTGAGACCTATAGTCATTGGTAGTCAAATGACAAAAAATGTAGTTCAAGTTTAAGCTTATAAGGCTGTGGTTCTTAATGCCTCATCCATAAATGCTCCATAAATGGCAGCTGATTCTACAGTAATTATTAATTAGTATAATTATCAGTACTCTCTGTTGGAGTTCTCTTGCTCCTTAGAGAAGTATGTAAAATTGGCTTTCACCTTTGTCAATTTCATGGCCCGTGGAAGATCAAGCCCCTCCTAAATTTCTGCAACTATGCTGGATGCTTGATTTCTCAAAACTCCTGCTTCCCAGATCCACACCTGCTGCTTCTGTGTTTCACTACATTGTCTTAAATGTAGTATTTGGAATTTCTCAAAGAACCATGTATATACTGTGTTTGCAGCAATTTAGACTTTACTAAAGATTTCTTAGGGAAACTGGAGAGTTATTTATATCGAAAAAAATAAAACTTAAGCAGTCAGTGAAAACGGCAACATTCTTGTAAGGGAAGTAGCTGCACTTCAGTCAAGAGCAGGCTGAGGTGGCCTCCTGGTACAGCATGACTCAGCGGGTTTGGAGCGCAGGTGCACAACCCTGCACATTATGTAACCACGTGTCACGAGGTGCATTAGGTGATCACCCATGTGAGCTCGTGCTTGGCTCGGAGCCATTTTTGTCTGTAAAAGGTATAATTACCCTGCTAACGCTGTACATACAGCTCGCTCGCATCCAGAGAGAGAAAGTAAAGCCATGTCAAAACTGTCTATGATTCCTCAATGTTTTTCCAGCTACCCACCACTTGCCCACCGACTCCCCTCAGACCTCAGTTAGAATCTGACAATTGGCATCATGAACAGGATCCTGAGGAGAGTGAGCCTTTGGTCCCCCACTGATTCCAGGTTGGCCATGTGGCTGCAACATGGGTTGTGGTACCCCGTGGCGGCTGTTCTGCTTGGATTTGTTCTGGTGGAAACCTGGGCAGCAGTAGTTGGGTCCCCCATGAGCATGGAGAAGGTGCTGAAGCAGCTGGAAGCACAGACCACCAAGGAGCGAGCCTTTGCTGGCAGAGTTGGATGGGCATTTTTGACTGCACTATGAGAAGTACACACCCAGTCCCTGAGGGATGCAATGCAGATAAGGACCCTCCAGGTGCAGGCAGCGCATATGGAGGCCTGGCTACACAGCTCAGAAAGAGTTAGAAGCTGCCATGAATGGGGACCTCCAGGTGTAGGCAGGGTGCCTGAAGTCCTGGCTACAGAGCTTGGAAAAGGAATTAGAAGCTGCTGTGGGCCGGGCGAGGTGGCTCACGCCTGTAATCCCAGCACTTTGGGAGGGCAAGGCGGGTGGATAACTGAGGTCAGGAGTTTGAGAACAGCCTGGCCAACATGGTGAAATCCTGTCTCTACTAAAAATGCAAAAATTAGCTGGGCATGGTGGTGCTCCCCTGTAATCCCAGCTACTTGGGCCATTGAGGTAGGAGAATTGCTTGAACCTGGGAGGTGCAGGGTGCAGTGAGCTGAGATCACGCCACTACACTCCAGCTTGAGTGACAGAGTGAGACCTCATCTCAAAAAAATAAAATTAAATTTAAAAAGCTGCTGTGAATGCAGGCCTGGGTCTGTTTTCTCAGCCAGAGACCCCCACTTGGTCAGATACCAAGGAGGAAGAACCCCTGTTGTGGGCTCACCCAGTGGCCCATCAGAAGGCAGAACATAAGCAGCCATTGGGGTCCCAAGGATAGGCTCAGAGACCCACCACCATAATGCAACATACTTCAAATACTGCCTATACCCCAACTGAGTTGTGAGAGTTAGGCAAGCAGTGCCGTCAGCATCCAGGGGAACCTCTGCTCATCTGGATGCTTCGTCTGTGGGATGAGGGAGCAGACAGTATCTCCTCTTCTGCCTCTGAAATGGAAAAGATGGCCTCTATCACGACTCACCCCTCCCTCCATCAGCGGTTGCAGGTTAGCTGGTGGCTGACACAAGGGCAAGGTGACCACACCTTGACTGAGTGGCTATGGGCAGCCATACAGATGGTGTGGAACGACACCAGTGAAATACCTGAAACTGTGGGTAAATGGCAGTTGTATGCCAATTTGGTGCAAGTCACCTGGGAGATAAGTATGCAGCAGGCTATGTGTATTAGGATTCTCTTGGACAAAACTAATAGGATATACATACATACATACATATATATATGTATATATATATATGAGAGTTTATTAAGTATTAAACTCTGTCTGCAAGCTGAGGAGCAAGGAGAGCCAGTTCAGGTCTCAAAATTGAAGAATGTGGAGTCCAATATTCTAGGGCAGGAGGCGTCCAGCATGGGAGAAAGATGTAGGCTGGGAGGCTAGGCCTGTTTTCTCCTTTTCACATTTTTCTGCTTGCTTTATATTCGCTGGCAGCTGATTAGATTGTGCCCACCAGATTAAGGGTGGATCTGCCTTCCCCAGCCCCCTGACTCAAATGTTAATCTCTTTTGGCAACACCCTCACAGACACATCCAGGATCAATACTTTGTATCCTTCAATTGAAGCGAGTTGACACTCAGTATTAGCCATCACACTGTGTTTGACCTGAATGCCCCAGATGATGAACATTTCACCTCCCACATGAGGGATCTCATGTTGGGTTCTGTGCTCCCCAGTGCCTTTGGCTTCCTAGCTGCTGTCCTCACCCAATACGTAGGATGCTGCATACATGAAGTGACTACTGCTGTGGCGGCTCTTGGAGAAGCAGAAGGCTATTGGTGGGACCAAGGGCTCCACGCAGTAAAGAAGGGGAAGACATCTTGCCCATAGGGGCCCCACCATGGAAGAAAAAGGGGCCACAATGAGTGACATGCTCACAGATGTAGATAGATTTGATTTTGGCCGGGATTGGATGAGAGAAAATTGATAAGCAGCCCAATGAAGTACTCTTAACTTTGTGAAGATAGTTGTCTTCAGAATAGCAATTCCAGAAAATGCCCAAGGGGGAGAAGGACGTTGCTGCGCCACTCGGTGCCACCCGGTCCCACCTGGGTACTTTAGCTCAAAGACTACTTGCTGCAGCCAGGTGGAAATGTAGAGACTTTTCTGTTTGATTAGGGAACTGGCTGAGGTCCCCAGCTTGCAGGGACACTAGATAACTGGAGGCCACATGTGGAATTAGCAATCCACTGCTCCCCCACTAATGTACAGTGGGTGCTGGCACTGGTGGATACTGGCACAGATTGCAGCCTTGTTTATGGGCACCTAGGTAAGTTTCCAGGCAATTTTGCTTATATTGACAGTTATGGAGGCTGATCAGTGAAAGTGAAGCCTGTATCGTACATTGGCATGGGCTGTTTGGCCCTCCACTTATATACTGTGTATGTCTCTCCCATACCGGAATACATTCTGGGGGGTGGAAATTTTACAGGGCCTGATGTTACAAACCACAGCAAGGTAATTCAGACTCCGAGTGCGCGTCGTGAAGCCAGTGCTGCATGGACATATGCATCGCCAGCCTCAGGTCCTGCCAACCCCAACGGGTTACTTCCATTCATCAATACCATTTGCCGGGTGGGCATACAGAGATGACTGAGACACTTAAAAAGCTGGAGGAGGTGCAGATAGTGTGTGGCACCTACAACCCCTACAATTCTCCAGTGTGACCAGATAGGAAGCCTGATGAAACTTGGCGGATGATGGTGGACTATCGGGAACTAAATTAAGTAACATCCACTTTGCATGCAGCTGTACCATCAATAATGGATTTGATGGACCATTTCATGACAGTACCACTATGTAGTGAACTTGGCCAATACATTTTTCTCCATAGACATCACTCCAGAAAGCTAGGAATGGTTCGCCTTCATGTGGGACGGGGGACAATGAACTTTTACAGTGTTGCCACAGGGCTATGTGCATAGCACCACCATATGTCATGGTCTAGTTGCCACACATTTAGCTGCCTGGCAATGTCCAGAAGGGGCCTGCCTATTCCATTATGTTGATATTATGTTAAACTCTGATTCACTTGCTGATTTAGAAGTGGCAGTGCCCCTCTTGCAGCAACATTTGGCAGCATGCAGTTGGGCTGTCAATGAATCCAGGGTCCAAGGGTCTAGATTATCTGCCAAATTATTGGGAGTTATCTGGTTGGGTGAGACAAAGGCCATCCCAGAGGTTATCACTGATAAGATTCAGGCATATCTCCACCCCACCATGGTGAAGCACTTGCAAACTTTTGTGGGCCTGCTGGGATATTGGTGGGCATTTGTGCCCAATTTAGCTCAAATGATAAAACCGTTGCATTGGTTAACAAAGAAGGGAGCTACCTGGGATTGGGATGATGTGGCTGAGATTGCCTTCCTGCCAGCCAAGCAGGCTATTCAGCCAGCACAAGCCCTATGTGTAGTTGACCAGGGGTATTCATTTGAGCTGGATGTGCTTGTGACCATAGATGGTTTCCGTTGGGACCTGTGGCAGCACAAGGAGTGCTTGAGAATGCCATTAGGCTTTTGATCCCTATGGAAGGGAGCTGAGCTCTGGTATTCCTTGAGAGAAACAGCTAGCAGCTGTATATGCCGCCCTTCAGGCTTGTGAGAGTGTGACAGGATCGGCTGCAGTCATTGTGCGAATGACTTACCCAATAGCAGGATGGGTGCATCATGGGTAATGACCCCCCAGACTGGGATGGCACAGACATCCATCTTGGCAAAGTGGGCCACCTACTTGGAGCAGTGGAGTATGCTGGGTACAAGCCCCTTAGCAGCAGAGTTTCAAGAGGTCTTGAGACCTGTAGTCTTAATGCAAAATAAGGCCTGAGGCACCCCTAGACCCTGAGCCTTCACCATTTAAGGAAGGGCGTCCCCCCACTCCCGATGTGGCATGGTACACAGATGGGTCTAGCTGAGGTGCTACTGCTGCCTGGACCACGGTTGCAGTCCAACCTAGTACTGACACCATATGGTTTGAAACAGGGTATGGACAAAGTAGACAACGGGCTGAACATAGAGCACTATGGATGATGATTACCAAGGAGGCGAAACCTATGGTAATCTGTACGGATATTTGGGTGGTCTATCAAGGTTTAACCTTGTGGTTAACTACCAGGAAAATACAGGAGTGGCCTTTGGCTACCCCCAGCAATGATGAGGCAGATGTCTTAGCCAAGCTCTCATGGTTAGAGTCGGCACCTACATGAGATGTGGCCATGTGGCTACACCAGAAACTGGGACATGTGGGGGTAAACTGATGCAACAGGTCAATATGCACCGGGATCTGTCCCTTCCCATGCAAGATATTTGGGAGGCTTGTCAGAAATGCCCAGCATGTGCTCAGACATACCCTAATCAGAGGCAGCTGCCCAGTGTTACACAACAGTAACGACAGGGCAAGTGCCCTTGACCATGTGGCAGGTAGACTACACTGGGCCACTGCTGAAGCTGCTAGGGTATATGCATGTGCTAACAGCTGTGGACACGGCCACAGGCCTGTTGTTTGCCTACTCTTGCAGGGTGGTCAACCAACAGAACACCATTCAGGCCCTGCAACACTTATGTGCCCTGTGTGGTTACCCTCTGGCCATTGAGAGTGATAGGGGAACACATTTCACTGGACAACAGGTACAAAAATGGGCACAACGAATGGGCATAAAGTGGGGACTCCATGTGCCATACAACCCACAAGCTGTGGGTATGACTGAGCGATATAACACGCTCCTGAAGAATGGGTTATGCTTGCATGTCACACCCCCATCTTTGCGGGGCTGGAGTTCCAGGCTGGACCTGGTGCTCCAAACCTTGAATGAATGACCACCAAAAGGTGGCCCAGCCCCAGTGGAGGCTTTGTTACACTGGGCCACTGTCCCATTCAGTTGCAGATATATACCAGGGATGACCTCCTCTGACCATATATGGGGACGTATGGTAACCTGTTGTTGCCTGCCTCAACACCCTTGAAGGCAGGAGAACAGAAAACCTGGCTGTGGCTGTGGACCCTCCAAGTCCCCCACTGCTGGTGGCTGGCCATTGTAGCTCCCTTGGGGGAGGGCCTGCAGTGTGACTTGCATTCGCTCCTTGGGTGTTTGATGCATGGCTCCCATGGTTGGCTATTCATGGTGGGGCGGTCGGGGAAGGAGCCCTCCTCTGGGGGACATATGTACTGTCTGTGTGGCCTATTATGAGCTCCCCTGTGACTTTGGCACTGATACAGGACTCAAAGAAACCATGGGGAGCTGAGAAGGTGTGGTACCATCGCCCAGGGCAAAAGTCCTTTGGTGGCTGCATTGTTATCCAGGGATGAAAGGTTAGCTTGTATTTTGCCTGAGGGACATGACTTATCCCCGTTAGTACCTGTGCTTGCTCTGTCACTTCGACATAGGTTAACATGCTCCAACTGCATTGTGGACCTATGCTGAGGTGACCAATGTTTTCAACTGTTGGGTCTGCACCACCCTTCCAGCAGCAGCTGCGGATAGCTTGCCTTGGCACATGCATCCCACATCTGCAGAGAACTGGACATAGTTGGAGACTTGGGGTCCCATAGCTGACACTTGGAATGCAAAGTGGCAAACTCTGGACAAAGGACGCTGCAAGACCCATGGTGCGCCCATCACCTGGCTGGCCTATAGCGTTTATGACAGGTGGGGCTGGCTAGTGGGGGAACATGTAGTACCCCTGGCCCAGGCACTGCAGTTCGTAGAGCAACATTGGGGTAACACCACTGTGGGATGGGTACCCATCATGGCCTGTGCAAACATAACATGTGTCACCACACCGAAGGTAGGCTGGAACAAGCGGCCCCACCAAGGTCAGGCCCAATGGACTTTTCGCCCCTGAGACTTTATGGGTCTGTGGGGACACAGGGTGGCCTTACCTACCAGATGACTGGATTGGATGTTGTACCTGGGGGTGGCCTTACGTACCTGCCACTGTTCTCTCCGTGTTGCCCAGATGTCTGCGTAACTGGGAGGTGCTACGCTCTTTGTTTTTGCAAATGCAACGAGCCCCCTGGTGGTTCTACCCCTTGGCAATGACTATCCCTGGAGCGGGTGTCATAACTTTAGAAGCACAAGTTACTGCTCTTGTAGAGCACACCACTTGGGCTCTGAATTACACCCGAGTGGCCCTCCTCCTGTTAATGGATGAGGTTGATCAGATCAGAAAGGTGGTGTGGCAAAACAGAATGGCCTTAGGCATAATAACTGCTGCCCAAGGAGGCACCTGTGTCCTTTTAGGAACACAGTGTTGTACCTTTATCCCTGACGATCAGCAGAACTTAACAGCAGCCCTGCAAGGGGTCTCATGGGAGATTAAGGTGGTTGAGAGACTTACTGATGACCCCCTGCAGAGATGGTGGCATTCCCCAGGCTCTGGCCTATGCTGGGCCCTAACAGTCATAAGTAGCATAGCTGGGATCCTAGTAGTGAGCTATTGCTGTCTGTATTGTTGTGGGATATGGATTCAGGTCTCCACCCTATGGTCAAGTATCCCTGCCTGGAGGAGGCCCTCAGCCTAGGGGGTGGAGTGTAAGCGATACAGCTTTAGTCAGGAGTAGGCTGAAGTGGCCTTCCGGTGCAGCATGATTCAGTGGGTTTGGAGTGCAGGTGCACAACCCCACACATTATGTAACCATGCCACATGAGGCACATTAGGGCTCAGAGCCAGTTGTCTGAAAAAGGTATAATTACCCTGCTAACGCTGTACATATGGTTCACTCATGCCCAGAGAGAGAGTAAAGCCATGTTGAAACTGTCTATGATTCCTCGAGTGTTTTTCTAGCTACCTGCCACTCACCCACTGACTCCCCTCATAAGCTGGTATGTTTTAAGGCATTCTTTTACCTCTAACTCGATTTCCAGCTATATTTGAGGGCCTCATAAACCACAATGTAGAAAGCTGTTCAGAAAGGATCAGGAAATACAATGGTCAAGCATGTTTTAAAGTTTAACCTAGGCCCAGCACATCCTCGTCAATTGCTCAGATGGCAAGCTGAGGCAATTAATTGAAGGGAGTAGTGCGAGGGTCCACTTGGGGGTGGTCACTGATGAAAAACACAAGCAGTATCAGATCCACTGTTTTCAGGAAATCCCTGGAAGCCTTGTTGCTGGTTTCCTACATTATTACCAGCAGGAGGGATGTGCCCCCATGATCCAACACTTCCAACACAAGGCCCCACCTCCAACACTGGGGATTACATTTCAACACGAGATTTGGAGAGGACAAACATGCAAACTATATCAACTACTCAGCCCCCCCGACCCCCAAAAAAGAACAAACTACTAAAATATGCAACAACATGGATGAATCTCAATCTCTCTCTCTCGCTATATATATGTATATATATATTCATTCAAATATGTGGGTGTGTATATATATGTATATGTATATACACATATATACATATATACACACACACATGCATATTTGAATGAAAGAAGTCAGACTAGAAGGAATATATATTGTGTGATTCCATTTATATGAACACCAAGAATAGGCAACATTAACCTCTAGTCATATAAATTAGAAAGTAGTAGTCTCTCTGTGTGTGGGCTAGGGGAGAAGGGAGAGGCATGAGGGTAGTTTTGGTGAACTGACAAGCTACAGATACAAATAAACACTTTGGGCTGACATAAATGTTCTAAATTTTGTTTTAGGTATTATTTTCATGAGTGTGTATAATTATATAATTGGCAAAAGTCATACTCTGAACATTTAATACATATGTACTTTATTGAATATAAATTATACAACCATTTAAAAGTGGCCTGTAATCCTCAGGAATTAAGTAGTCACTGAAGGCACACCTTGGTTGGGAATGGCAGGAATGAAGAATACAAAGATTGTGGGGTGATTTTTCTATTTATGACTGTACTAGGATGCTTAAAGAAAAATGTGATAAGCTCAGAGGCCCAGAGAACTTCTATGATTACCTTAAAACTTTATTAATTGCTGGGATGACACATCCAAATCAAGTATCAACGCTGTGAAGAGCTAAATTACAAGGTAAGTTGAATAAACAGACTCCTCAGCTCTCTTATGTAAGAAATTAAGGCATTGATTGGGAAGGAGTTGGATCTTTAGAGTTGTGATAGAGAGGGTGGGTGAATTCGGATAGCTCTATTATCTTAATACACAGACACTACAGAGCTTTTTTCTTTCTGAAGAACTCCTCCCTTCCTGTCTATAGGGCTGGTCTTGTACTCCTTGAAAATTCTGAAGTAACTTAATCTGAGGAATTTACCTTGTGAATCAATTGAGAAGAACTGATTGTTCTCAAAACTCAACTGTTATCACTTCTTTATACCTCTAGACTACATCACCTAGTAGAAATATAATGTGAGCCACATACGTAATTCAAAATCTTCTACTAGCTACTTTTAAAATAGTGAAAAAGAAATAGTTATAGTTAAATTTTGGTAATATATTTTATTTAACTCAACATATACAAAATATCATTTCTGGTGGCATTGGTGGTATAGTGGTGAGTATAGCTGCCTTCCAAAATATCATTTCAACGTAATCAGTATGAAAATCAAGATATTTTATGTTCTTTTTCATATGCAAAATGTGTGTATTTTGCATTTACAACATGTCTCAATTCAGAATCATCACATTTCAACTGTTTGAAATAGCTATAGGTGGCTGGTGGCCTTTGTATTCTCCATATTGGACCAGGGTTTCTTAATGTCAGCACTGTTGACATTTTGTTGTGGAGGATGTCCCATGCATTGTAGGATGTTTAACAGCATCTCTAGCCTCTACTCACTAGATGCCAGTAGGACACTTGCCCCTTCCCCTTTGGCTGTGGCAAAAAAAAGTCAAGAACCACTGGTCTAGATCTAAAGTTAGATCCTAACATGTTCCAGGGTATAATAAAAGATCTGACCTGGGAGAAGGCTTTCATACCAAAAAAGTGCAAGATTTTGCTTATTTATATTGGCAGAAGACTATAGAAAATGATAATGAATTCCAAGTGTGGCAGACCAGGGATGAAGGAATATTTTTGATGAGACCAAGATATTAATATGAATACATTTAGCAGAGACCATAATTCACTGTACTTGCTTTGAACATGTGGGAGTGGCTGTCAAGGTTTGCTCAGTTGGTTGATTGAAACTAAATAAAGTTGAGATGTTAGAAATCTCTTGATTTTAGAGGATGGAATTAAAAGACTTAGGGAAGCAGGTAATGAAGAGAGGTTGATTAATGAGTGCAGACATACAGTTAGAAGAAATAAGACCCAGTGTTTGACAGATAAGTAGGGTGACTATAGTTAACGATAATCTATTGTATATTTCAAAATAACTAGAAGAGAACAATTTGAATGTTCATAGCATAAAGATAAATATTTAAAGTGATGGATATCCTGACTATTCTGATTTGATCTTTACACATTACACATTCATATAAATGTGTCCAATTATCACATGTACCCTGAAAATATGTTCATCTAGTATGTATAATTTTTAAAGAAGACTTAGGGAATAGTACTGTAGGAATGGATTTATCATATGTTACCCAGTCATCTCCTTTCAAAGGTGTTCTGAGAGGGCCAAAGGACCTTCTTTTTACTAAAGCATTGAGAAAATATAGGGAATGCCAGAATCCTTTAAAAGCTCTGTAGCTGCTATTCTATAAGCCTGGGGATAAAGATGCTGCCATTGCATGAAATCCCTAATTCCCTAATGGAAATAGTAAGATCCCAAAGTGATAGAGGCCAAGTGATACCATTGAGCCATCAGAGATGAGATATCTGTTGTTACCATGATACCAGCAGGACGTATCATATTGTTTGACTAAGGGGGATTTTTGGGAGTTCATAATTAATCACTGCCCCTATAATTGAAATGGATAGTCTGCTAAGATTCTATTTAATTTGTACAGCAAAAAATTTACCAGAACCAATAAAGAGACCTGAATGTCATAACCTTAAAGGAGATTTACAGCATCTTGTCATTGGCTTTTTGACTCATGGCTATTGTAATAGGAAGACAAAGTGGAAGCCTTTGGAACTGCCCTTTTCTACTAAAAGATTAAACCAAAGGCAATACCATAGTCCTAGGGGAATTCCAGTGATTAGTGGCACTATTAAAGAGTGCAAAGATGTAAAGGTGGTGATTCTCCATCACACTTTCATTTAACCTTCTGTTTGTCCTCTGCAAACAGAAGGTTATCTAAAACGTTGCTTTTTAATTTTGAAGTATTATTTGTATTCACGTATCTTTATTCTATTTCATTGTCTGCTATTTTTACATTCTAGTCCCTATTTGTTGCCATGAAGGTAGAAATCACAATTTCTACCCAACACTGTAGTGTTGCATCCTACACACAAATGTACTTTAGTGAGCTGATATGTTTATGTTTATGTATCATCTATGGCTTTTCTTGGTACGACAATGGCAGAGTTAAATAGTATCACAGAGACCATATGACCTGCCGAACCTATTAATAAAATACTATCTGGCTGTATGAGCCCATTTTCATACTGCTATAAAGAATTGCCTGAGACTGGGTAATTTATAAAGGAAAGGGGTTTAAGTGACTCACAGTTCAGCGTCGCTGGGGAGGCCTCAGGAAACTTACAATTATGACGGAAGGTGAAGGGGAAGCAGGACACCTTCTTCGTTAAGGAGAAGTGCCCAGTGGAGGGGGAAGAGCCCCTTACAAAACCATCAGATCCCTTGAGAACTCACTAGCATTGGGATAAACTGCCCCCATGATTCAATTACCTTCACCTGGTCGCTCTTTTGACACGTGGGGATTATGGAACTGCCACCATGATTCAATTACCTTCACCTGGTCTCTCTCTTGACACGTGGGGATTATGGGGATTACAATTCAAGATGGGATGTGGTTGGAGACTCAGAGCCTAACCGTATCACTGGCCCTTTACTGAAAATGTATTAATTCTGTCTCCCACTTTAAATTATGAAAGGGACAATTACAGTACTGGTGGAAAAACATTGCTGGAGTGCTTTAGTGAAACCAATTATTTAGGTAGCAGCATGCCACGGTTACGGCTTAGTTGACAGTTACTCTACTTGTGAACTTCATAGGTTGGTGTACGATTCTTAACATGAATATTAAGTAGAGGCATTGAATGAAGATAATTTTCCGATTATAATCTTGCTTTGCTTCTCCAGGACTTTATAAACCAGACCAGCTGGCTGTAGCACAGATACGAAAGACTTTGAGACCTTGAAGGCACCTTGAAGAACATCCTCAGGCTTCCTCATTTAACAGGAAAAAACCTGAGGCCCAGGGAGGCATCTCAGCTAAAAATACAACTATCCATTTAAAAGGAGGTTTCTTCCGGTCGCAGTTGCCTTCACGTTTTCAAATCTTCTCTTTAAAAAGCAAAAGCAGGGCACATCCAGGCC
The DNA here is from genome assembly GCF_028878055.3 of Symphalangus syndactylus. Lineage (NCBI taxonomy): Eukaryota > Metazoa > Chordata > Mammalia > Primates > Hylobatidae > Symphalangus > Symphalangus syndactylus. The sequence goes on along the minus strand of NC_072441.2, from coordinate 40,233,334 downwards.
AAGCGCCAGAAAACTCGGAATTGGCTTTATTTCCTTTTTTTCTGGTTGGGCTCGGTTATGATTTTCGGTAACGTACACAAGTGCTGTCCTTTTCCATAAACAAACGCTTAAAACAAATTTTACCCGAGAAACAAGGATAGACACGAAGCTGCCCTCCCTGACCCGTTCCTCACCCTCGCCAATAGCGACAGGCGCTGCCCGCCGTCCCTAACCCGGACCAATCAGCAGCCTGCTGCGGGCCTGACGGGAAGGGCGGGGCCGCCGTTGCCAGAGAAGCCACTAGCCGGTTACTAGCTGCGCTTTTGTTCCACTTGAGCGGGCACTCTTCCGCGGCAAGCAGGTCTAGGAATTCGCCTGCTTCCCACCTCGCGTCCCTTGCCTTCCTTCCTTCCTAGTCTACCCACTGTAGTGCCCCCTGCATCCCGCTCCCTCCTAGCCGACCCAGAGCACAAGAAGAATTGCCAGGGTTTCCATTGCAGCAGCCCTGGTGCCGCTGACCCTTTTTTTATAGCGCGGCGATGGCGGGCTGACGTCACGAAGACGTGCGGACGCAGCAGCGGGGGCGTAAGTACGCCTTTTGGGTTGGGGACGACTTTGTGGGGAGCCTAGCTGCTGCTGAGCGTTTACCGCGGGAGCCGTTAGAGGTCTGGAGGTGAGGCAGTGGTGGGTCCCGGAAGTAACAGGCCCTCGCGCCTACCCAGCCCCCTCCGCGCAAACCCTCCACCTCCCTCAGGCTGACTACCTGGCCTGGGAAAAGGGCGGCGAGACTCACTCTTAGGAAGGTTGTGGTCCCTGGGACATCAGGGCAGATGTTAGCGTGAGGTGGGCTTGTCCAGAACGAAGTCCTGACCGGGCTGTTCCTGGATATGGTTGCGTTTCTTTCAGAAATAGTGACCTCTTAATCATTGGGCTGGCTTTTAAGCGCCCACCATGTGATATATCAGATTGTAGGAAGCCCTGGGGGCTTCGTAAGTGAGGTATATTACAGGAATCCTCAGGAAATAATTCCCTCTCCAGGATTCCTCTAGGTCCCAGCCCCTGTAGGCGACCCCTGTAGTGCGGGATTGACCTAGGGTCGTGGAGAGTACTAAAGGCCGACTTGTGTTCAGTCCCAGCTCTGCCACTGAACCCGCTGTGTGGCCTTGTCTAGGTCACTGAACCTTCCTGGCTTCCTTACTGACAACTGTAAAATGGAGACAATAATCATCACTTTGGGGTGGTTGTAATACGAGATTAAGTAAACGCAGGGCCATTAAGGTGGCACCGAATGTAGGTGGTTAGTGAGTGGTGGTGCTTGTTATTTACTGAGAATAACCATACTGGGGCTGCTGTTGGGGATAAAATCTATTTCGAAGACAGTTTCCTCATCACGCAACGCATAGTACGGTTTCAAGTGTTTTTGAATGAATGAGGTTCTTGGAGTTTTAAGTGCAACTTAGTTATGGTTAAAGAAACAAACCGGGCTGGGCACGGTGGCGCACACCTGTAATCCCAGCACGTTGGGAGGCTGAGGTGGGCGGATCACAGGGTCAGGAGATCGAGACCATCCTGGCCAACACGGTGAAACCCCGTTTCTACTAAAACAAATACAAAAAATTAGCTGGGCGTGGTGGCGGGCGCCTGTAGTCTCAGCTACTCGGGAGGCTGAGGCAGGAGATGGCGTGAACCCAGGAGGCGGAGCTTGCAGTGAGCCGAGATCGCGCCACTGCACTCCAGCCTGGGTGACAGCGAGACTCTGTCTCAAAAAACAAAAAAAAAAGCAGAAAACCTGTCTGCTTTTGAAATTAGTTTGATATTTTGCTTATAGTAAGAATGTCATGATCATGTTTATGATCTGCTTTTTGCTTCTGTTTTTCATCTTCTTATTTCACAATGGATGTGTATTTATAGTGTAGTTTTTCTATCCCAAAAGTTCCTTGTGACAGACTTTAGAACAATGGAATTTAGTGATCTGGTCAGGGTCTGCTCTCTCTCTTTAGAATTGTAGTCTGTGCTTTTAGGTAGCTCAATCTTATTCATTACTCATTTCCTTGTCCAGAACAGTTTTAATCTTTTGAATCTAAATTGAATTTATAAGTATTAAAACCTGACTGAATAAAGGCAAGTTTGTGGGGTACTTTTTGCTTTGTAGATTTTTATATTTATGTTTTCGTATCATGGCCTTTTTTTTTTTTTTTTTTTTTTTTTGAGATGGAGTCTCGCTCTGTCGCAGTGGAGTGCAGTGGCGCGATCTCGGCTCACTGCAACCTCCGCCTCCCAGGTTCAAGCGATTCTCCTGCCTCAGCCTCTCTCGAGTAGCCGGGACTACAGGCACCCACCACCATGCCTGGCTAATTTTTGTATTTTTAGTAGAGACGGGGTTTCACCATCTCATGGCTTTTAATTCAAAACTGAGTTCCACCAATTCCTTACTTGTAATCTTGGACAAGCTGTTTAACTCTTCTAAGATTTAATTTCCTTATTTATAGCTTTTTAGTAGCAACCTTATGAAGCTTTTGTGAGATGATGTTTATAAGGTCAGTCAGTGCTCTGCTCAGTAAATGGCAACAGCTGTCATGTTGAAGGAAAGGAATATGCTTTATGTTTATCTGGTACAGGATGGTGACTTTATTTGGGATTAGACAATATTCTGAACATCTTTGGCCCAGTCTTTTTCCGAGTAATTGGGCTCTATATGGACACTCAAAAGTGTCCGAGTTTAAACAATAAATAATTTAGTCACCCTAACTTATATTTGAGAACCTAATCTATGCTCCCCACTGTGTTAGGTAATTTTTTAGGGCACAGAGTGATGCGTATATTTGTCCTCACAGTTAATGGCAAGTTTAAAAGAAAACTAAAATATGAGCATTTATGGAGCAATTAAATTCTACACTATATGATTCTGAAAATACTTTTGTTTAGAGTTATTGGTGGGCTGGAGAAATCAGGGCAATACTTTGAGAAGGAAATGGGATGTTGGCTTTGAAGTACATGCCGTATTTACAGACCAGTCACTCTTGCTGTCAACTCTTCTGCCTATATTATCCAATCTGCAGCCCATCTTTTAAATATACATCCTTCTTTATTCATTGGAGAGAGGCATTAGCCATTAGTTATCTAAGCTAATCTCTCTGTATCAGAAAATGTTTTTTCCATTTTGGTAGCTTTTACCTATAAAATTTATTTTCCAGCTTTTTGCCATTTTCCAAACTTCCTATACTTTTTTTTTTTCATACAGTTACCTCTCTAGTGAACTTTTGACTAGTGTCCAGAATAGTAGGGGGAAAAAAAGAGCATTCCTACATCTACTTTGTGTTCCTTGCTGAATATTTCATGGTGACTTTTTTCAGTAGAAGCTGTGTTTGAAGCCAGTGGAAGTTAGTTTTCTAAGAATTCATGTTTGGGAAAACAAAATGTGCAGGTTTCATATGCTATTCTCTTCAGAGAGATTATTTTAAAATACGTATTCTTCTGAAGTTAGTTAATTCACTTAGTCTGATCTGCCATGGACCATGATTTTCCTTTTTCTCTGACCATGGCTGGCATCATGATCCCTGAACAGTTATCCCCAAATGCTTGCTGTTGGCCACAATGGAACATAGTTTAGTGAATGTAACTGGATCAGCATAGCCTACAAGCACTCCTGGAAAAAGCTTTAAGTACATGTCCTCTTGGCAGTAGACTGGCAAAATTGTCTCTGTATAGGAAATTTAAATCTTTAAACATTTTAAAATATTTTAAAATTGCTCATCTTTAAGGATTTTTAAATGGTTTTTTAAAATTTTTTATTTCCATAGGTTTTTGGGGAACAGGTAGTATTTGGTTACATGAGTGAGTTCTTGAGTGGTGATTTGTGAGATTTTGGTGCACCCATCCCTGAGCAGTGTACACTGAATCCAATTGATAGTCTTTTATCACTCACCCCCTTTCTTCCCTTTCACCCTGAATCTCCAAAGTCCACTGATTCATTCTTATGCCTTTGCGTCCTCATAGCTTAGCTCCCACTTATGAGTGAGAACATATGATGTTTGGTTTTCTATTGCTGAGTTACTTCACTAAGAGTAATAGTCTCCAATTCCATCCATGTTGCTGTGGATGCCATTAATTTATTCCTTGTTATGGCTGAGTAGTATTTTATCATATATATTATATATATGTATATCACAGTTTTTTTACTCCTTGTTTGATGGACATTGTGTTGATATAAACATGCATGTGCAAGTATCTTTTCTATATAATGACTTTTTTCTTCTGGGTAGATGGCTAGTAGTGGGATTGCTGGATCAAATGGTAGCTCTACTATTAGTTCTTTAAGGAATCTCCACACTGTTTTCCATAGCGGTTGTACTAGTTTATATTCCCACCAACAGTGTAGAAGTGTTCTCTTTTCACTGCATCCATGCCAACATCTATTATTTTTTTTGATTATGGCTGTGCTTGCAGGAGTAAGGTGGTATCACATTGTGGTTTTGATTTGCATTTCCCTGATCATTAGTGATGTTGAGCATTTTTTCATGTTTGTTGGCCATTTGTATATATTCTTTTGAGAATTGTCTATTTATGTCCTTAGCCCACTATTTGATGGGATTGTTTTTTTCTTGCTAATTTGAGTTCATTGTAGGTTTTGGATATTAATCTTTTGTCAGATGTATAGATTGTGAAGATTTTCTCCCACTCTGTGGGTTGTCTGTTTACTCTGCTGACTATTCCTTTTGCCATGCAAAAGCTCTTTAGTTTAATTAAGTCCCAGCTATTTATCTTTATTTTTATTGCATTTATTTTTGGGTTCTTGGTCATGAAATCCTTGCCTAAGCCAATATCTAGAAGGGTTTTTCTGATGTTATCTTCCAGAATTTTTATAGTTTCAGGTCTTAGATTTAAGTCTTTGATCCATCTTGTGTTGATTTTTGTGTAAAGTGAGAGATGAGGATCCAATTTTATTCTCCTACATGTGGCTTGCCAATTATCCCAGCACCATTTGTTGAATAGGGTGTCTTTTCCCCACTTTATGTTTTTGCTTGCTTTGTCAAGTATCAGTTGGCTGTAAGTATTTGGGTTTATATCTGGGTTCTCTATTCTGTTCCATTGGTCCGTGTGCCTATTTCTATACCAGTACCATGCTGTTTTGGTGACTGTGGCCTTAGAGTATAGTTTGAAGTTGGGTAATGTGATGTCTTTTCACCTAGTCTTGCTTTGGCTATGTGGGCTCTTTTTTGGTTCCAAGTGAATTTCAGGATTGTTTTTTCTAGTTCTGTGAAGAGTGGTGATGGTATTTTTATGCGAATTGCATTGAAATTTTAGGTTGCTTTTGGCATTATGGCCCTTTTCACAATATTGATTTGACCCATCCATGAGCATGGGATGTGTTTCCATTTGTTTGTGTCATCTACGATTTCTTTCAGCAGTGTTTTATAGTTTTCCTTGTAGAGGTCTTTCATCTCCTTGGTTAGGTATATTCCTAAGTATTTTGTTTTATTTTGTTTTGTTTTTGCAGCTATTGTAAAAGTGCTTGAGTTCTTGATTTGATTATCAGCTTGGTCACTGTTGGTGTATTGCAGTGCTACTGATTTGTGTACATTAATTTTGTATCTTGAAACTGCTGAATTTATCAGTTCTGGGAGCTTTTTGGAGGAGTCTTTAGGATTCTCTAGGTATAGAGTCATACCATCAGCAAACAGCAACGGTTTGACTTCCTCTTTACCTATTTGGATGCCCTTTATTTCTTTCTCTTCTCTGATTGCTCTGGCTAGGACTTCCATTACTATGTTGAATACAGATGATGAGAGTGGGCATCTTTGTCTTGTTTCAGTTCTCAGAGGGAATGCTTTCAACTTTTCCCCATTCAGTATTATGTTGGCTATGGGTTTGTTATAGATGGCTTTTATTACATTGAGGTATGTCCCTTGTATGCCGATTTTGCTGGGGGTTTTAATCATAAAGGGATGCTCGATTTTGTCAAATGCTTTTTCTGCATCTATTGAGATGATCGCTTGATTTTTTTTAATTCTGTTTATGTGGTGTATCACATTTATTGACTTGTGGATGTTAAACCATCCCTGCATCCCTGGTATGAAACCCACTTGATCATGGTGGATTATCTTTTTGATACGTTGTTGAATTCAGTTAGCTAGTATTTTGTTAATATTTTTTTTTTTTTTTTTTTTTTTTTTTTGAGACGGAGTCTCACTCTGTTGCCAGGCTGGAGTGTAGTGGCATGGTCTTGGCTTACTGCAACCTCCGCCTCCTGGGTTCAAGCATTTCTCTGCCTCAGCCTCCGGAGTAGCTGGGATTACAGGCGCCTGCCACGATGCCCAGCTAATTTTTGTATTTTTAGTAGAGACAGGGTTTCACCATCTTGGCCAGGCTGGTCTTGAACTCCTGACCTCGTGATCCACCTGCCTCAGCCTCCCAAAGTGCTGGGATTACAGGTGTGAGCCACTACGCCCGGCCTTTTAAGAATTCTTGCATCTATGTTCATCAGGGATATTGGTCTATAGTTTTTTTTTTTTTGGTTATGTCCTTTCCTGCTTTTGGTATTAGGGTGATACTGGTTTCATAGAATGATTTAGGGAGGATTCTCTCTTTCTGTATCTTGTAGAGTAGTGTCAATAGGATTGGTACCAGTTGTTCTTTGAACGTCTGGTAGAATTCAGCTGTGAATCTGTCTGGTCCTGGATTTTTGTTGTTGTTGTTGGTAATTTTTAAAATACTATTGCAGTCTCACTGCTTGTTATCGGTCTGTTCAGGGTTTCTCATTCTTCCTGATTTAAGCTAGGAGGGTTGTATCCAGGAATTTATCCATCTCTTCTAGGATTTCTAGTTTATGTGTGTAAAGGTGTTCATAGTAGCCTGAGTGATCTTTTGTATTTCTGTGGTGTCAGTTGTAATATCTCCTGTTTCATTTCTAATTGAGCTTATTTGAATCTTTTCTCTTCTTGATTAATCTTGCTAATGGTCTATCAATTTTATTTATCTTTTCAAAGGACCAGCTTCTTGTTTCATTTATCTTTTGTATTTTTTTTTTTCAGTTTCATTTTGTTCTGCTCTGATCTTGGTTATTTCCTGCCTTCTGTTGGGTTTGGGTTTGTTTTGTTCTTGTTTCTCTAGTTTCTTGAGATGTGACCTTACATTGTCTGTTTGTGTTCTTTCAGACTTTTCAATGTAGGCATTTAAGGCTATGAATCTTTCTCTTAGCACCCAGAGGTTTTGATAGATAGTGTCACTCTTATCATTCAGTTTGAAGAATTTAAAGTTATCTTTAAAATGATTTGATCATTAAACATGTATACAGAATATGTGTCTTTGTTTCACCCACCACTGACAAGTTGTACAAAAGTATATTTGTCAGTTAACAGTATATTCCACATTACTGAAAACATTTTATTGTGAAATGTCTGCTTTTCTATGCAAGAATACATTTGGTCCAATAAAATGATAGCATTTCTTATAAAGTAGGACTTTTTATGCTAAATAAAATTATTACATTTTTGTTCAACACATATTTTTTGTTACACAATTATCACAACACAAAAGCAGTGGAGTGCCTTGGAATCTCTGAACAATATTTATCCTGGAGAAGATGACTGTCGATAATTTTCATGGAAATTCCTGAGACATATAGTTCTCTTCCTTGTGTGTTGAGAAATCAGTAATGTAATGTAGATTCCATTTTAGAATGTTAGGTAGAAAGTCATTCTGAATTCCTAGTTTTACAGTGTATTGATTTTATTTATTTGTTTACCCTTTAAGATAAATGGCAGTTACCAATTATATGTGATGAAGCAGAAAAATTTTATGACTTTATCTTATGATAAAACTTTTAGAAAAGTTGTGTATAAAATACCAATACCAAACTAGTCTTATCTTGTAAAATATTTTCTACAAATTGAAAATTTCTGTCTTCTTACATTGTTTTTTAAACTTTTATTCCAAATATAGAAACCATTTGTCTTTTAATGATCCCTGAAAAGACAAATCAAGGGGTGAATTTAAAAAAAAAGGTAAACAGTCTTTAGTCATTATATTCTTTAAAAGCTCTAAGCCTTATGTGTTTTCCTTCCATTATTGCTTAGCTTTTACGAGGCTTGTAGGTGCTGAGGATTCAAATATAAAAAAGACATTCTTTCTTGAGATTCCAGTCCACAGAGAGACAAATATGACAAATATTTAAACAAGTAAAGGGTTGGTACCAGTTGCTCTCTGTATGGGATAGCTATTGCAACTGAACGAATTAGTAGATGATGGTTCTCTTGATTGCAGTGACTTATCCCGAACATATTCTTCTTAACTTTCAGGTTTGGTTTTTTATTTTATTTTGTTGTAATTACTTGTAATTCTTCTAGTCTATAAATAGCTCAAAATATTGTTATACCATTGTAATAGATGTTGCATATTTGCAGCGTTCAAGGGAATCATCTTAGACTATCTGTTGGTTACTTAGCAGTTCTTTTTGGACTTCACCTTCTGGTATTTAAAAAATATGACCATACTTCTTTGGCCTGTTTCCTAAATATTTGTCTCTATAGTATATAGAACATTCAGATAAAATGTATACATTTTATGGACACTTTGGAAGGTTTCTGAATGGCTAATTTAAATAATCTTCAACCTGTAATTTCACTTCTACTCTAAGTGTTAAAAATTCCTGAATGTAATATGTTTTGTAATACAGACATATAAAACTAAATTACAAGGAGGTAAATATCCAAAAAAAATGTAGAAAACCTTAAATATAACCTTTGATTTTGTGTAAACATAAAATGAAGTCAGGGAACACATTACCACGTATTGTTAGAGTTGGGAAAACAGAGCCTTAATGGTTGCCAGAGCTCTAACTCATTACTTAAATTGGAGTAGTTTTGAAGAAATTAATAAATATTCACATTTTTAAAGTGACATCTACAGGTGTGAGTAAAAACAATTAGTAACATTTGGAAGTAATGTCATCTGTCTGGTCTTTTCATTATCAACAATAATATTCTAGATTGAGTTGGGAATAGGAGTAAGTGAATTTAATTTTGAAAAGTCTACTTGCAATTGAGTATCCTATCCTTTGTAGCTATTGTTGCCAAGTACTTTGGAAAGTTGAATTTCTGCAGATTTAGGCATAAATAACATATATTTCTTATGGCATGGGCCTAATAAGACAGACTATAGGTAACCCATGGTTTTTATATTTGTTTTATAGTCCTGCTGGGTTCAAATATTGTAATACTTCAAGAAATAGACTAATAAAGATTTTTACACTCTTGTGATTATTTAGGAATTATCAGGCCTTTTGAAACAGTGTATGGAAATTGGGAATTGTTGAGTGGTTGTGCTATGCAATTTTGATACAATTTTGAATTAGTATAACAATGAGTAGCAGTTATACCTCTTATTTTGTCTTTGAAATGTTATCCTTTTACACATTCTTATAACCTTTATTTTTTATGAGAGTAATGACAAAAAATCTCTATTGAAATAAATTTAATAACTAAAATATTTCCTAGCTTTCAGCTTATGTGGAGAAGTCTCTGTGAAGCCACCTATAAATCCATTTACTGAATTTATGGAGAAGGCTGTAAATGATGGAAGTCATTCTGAAGAACTCTTTTCCCATCTTAAAACTATATCAGAGAAAGAAGATTTACCACGGTGTACCAGTGAAAGTCATCTCAGCTGGTATTCTCATCAGTATCAGGGGAAATCTAAATTTCTGATTCCAGGATTTCCTGTTTTGTCTATAATATAAATTATTTGAATCAAATACAGCATTCTTTTAAGAATATCTTTTCCAAATCTAGTATTTATTTATTAAAATATATTTAATCTGATTACAAAGGTACTCATCTAGCAGAATTCAGCTAGTTTTTTTTGAATCTTAATGAAAGCAATTAAAAATGAAAACCTGGCCGGGCGCAATGGATCATGCCTGTAATCCTAGCACTTTGGGAGGATGAGGCAGGTGGATCACTTGAGGTCAGGAGTTCAAGATCAGCCTGGCCAACATGGTGAAACCCCATCTCTACTGAAAAAATGCAAAAATTATCCAGATGTAGCATGTGCCTGTTGTCCCAGCTACTCGGAAGGCTGCGGTAGAAGAATCACTTGAACCCGGGAGGCGAAGGTCGCAGTGAGCCGAGATAACGCCACTGTACTCCTGGGTGACAGAGCCTGGGTGACAGAGCGAGACTCCATCTCGAAAAAGAAAAAAAAGTGAAAACCTCATCTGTTAAGAATTTGTAAAATAAAGCTATTTAAGATAAATGAAAATATAATATATGATATTAGAAATGTAGTTAATGAATGTGAAATCACTGTCATTTGGTATATTACTATATAGCAAATACTTGTCATACTTCTTTAGAGTGGGGAATACACTTGTTATTTACATGGAATATTGCCCCCCGTCAAATGGCAATCTTAGTATACCATTACTGCCAGTATGGATAGCTTAGTCCAGCTTCTGGTTTAACTTGTTATGAATGAAAATAATATTTTATCATCTATAATCACACTTGACTTTCTGCCCATGGTTTTTAATAAGGGACAGGTGTCATTTATAGATAGAATGTTCTTAGGCTCATTACTTTAAGCCAGTTGTGCTTAAGAACACAGATATTTTTGACATAGCCTGTAAGATGCCGTCAGTTGTTAATGAGCCGTTATGTTTTACAAAGAAAGAGAAAAGCTGCCAATTAAAGAGTTTCCATATCACTTGGAATTTTATTTATAAATATTGAAAATGCTCCTTCAAACTTAACTATACGCACATCTTTAATCCAAATAACTTTTGTGATTACATACAAGTAAAATATAAGTAAAATATTCTTAAAATTTGCTTACACTCAAAGTACAAGTTTCGAGCTACTTTTGAACTAAAAGTTGTCCTTGCTATTAAGAGTACTGTATAGGTGATATGGCATTTCTGAGGAGCATCTTTAAATGAAGTGGATTTAACTTAAATTTTGTATGTGCATTTGTAATTAGCCTGAAGCAGGACATTCTAAATGAAAAGACTGAATTGGAAGCAACACTTAAGGAAGCGGAGTTGGTAACTCGTTCTATAGAATTGCTTTTGCCACTGTTTAAGGACACCATTGAAAAGATTAATTTTGAAAATGTGAGTGACTTCTGAATATATAATAAAATGAAAAGCTAGTATAATACTCAGAATGCATTAACTGAGGTCTCATATCTTATATAGGTATGCTCACATATGAGTATTTAATACCAAAAATGAGGGTTTATCAGAATTCTTTATTCCCGTGTCATTAACTACAATTCTTTTCCTGAAAGATAATCTCAGCATACACCTGATAAGAGGCTAAGCTAGAAACAATATATTTTGGATGTTTGAATTACCTGGAGTTCAACTAGAAAATCAGCTTTTCTTAAGAGTGAATTTTAAACTAAAATCTTCTGAGAGATGAAATATATGTTTCTATAGTATTATTTGGAGTAGAGAACTATTTTTAAGTTTCAGCATATTAAAGTTTAAATTAGGGACAAACAATAGATTATCTTCTATAACTTTTATTTAAATAAAAGCCTAAAATGCTTTTAAAATTTAAGCTCTTATTTTGATTTCATTTTATTTTAATGTACTGTATAACAGATCCAATTTACTATTAACAAATTTTGTAACATTTATTATTACTATGCACAAAAGAATGATTTTGTTTAGTAGGAAAAAATGTCGTTTGATAATATCATATTTTAGAGGGTTTTACTTAATGCTGTCTTAAAATGTGTATGTGGTTCTTATAATTTGTCAGGTGAATCTTTCTGCATCGAATTTGAAGATTTCCGAACAGAAGGAAATATTAACAAAAGAATTAGACACCTTCAAAAGTGTAAAACTAGCTTTAGAACATCTTCTTAGAAAGAGAGACTACAAACAAGTAAGGCATCAACACTAAGCACTCATTTTAATAGTGATAGTTCTCATTTGAAGGATACATTATTTTTAAACTGTAGAAATTATTGGTATATTTGAAATGGAAATAATTATTTGAATTTTGTCAGTCATTAATCCATACCTTTAATGTTTCTTAAGTAGTTGTATATGAAAACCACGTTTTTATAGAAAATGTATTTTCATTTTTCATCTCAAAAACTTTGTTATACTTAGCTGATTCGAATAAAATACACACTTTTTGAGTTTAAGCTCTTTGTACGTTATATTTATACATATCTATATATTCTTCATCTGGTAAAAGCTTTATTGAAATAGAATTCACATACCATACAGTTCTTGCATTTAAATTATAAAATTCAGTGGTTTTCATTGTATTCACAGAGTTGTGCAGCCATCACCACAGTCAATTTTAAAGCATTTTTATCACTCCAAAAAGAAAGCTTATACCCTTTAAATCACCTAAATTATTCTTCTGACTCCCTTTTGGCTTTTTCCTATGATAAAAATTATTTCAGAATTATAAAAACTATCTAATATTAGGTAATAGCTTTTGTAATTAAAAGGTTACATGCTGATAGAAAATTGTGATAAGCAGAGAAATATTCTCTTGATCTCAGCACTTAGCGAAACATCACTATTAAGGACTGTTAATTTTATGTTGTGTACGTTTTGCAGTATTTTGTTTCTTTATGTTATGTGTGCATATATACGTGGTGTTTTAGAAAAATGGAGTAAAACTACTATCTTTGTTTTGTAATTGGACTTTTATACTTAACACTGTATCATCAATATTTTCTCATGTATTGAATATTTTTTGAATAGAAAGGAATCTTAACTCGAGCTCTTTGGACACTTATGGATCCAAGAATGGCCTTTATGAAATCCATGAGCCCTGTGAAATTCCGTGTACAATTTTGCATTATATGTACATATATATGTGGTTTTGGGTGAAAAGAATTGATAGCTTTTTCACATTCTAAAGCAGAAGTATGACTCTCAAAAATGAATAAATAGTCGTCTATGGTCTCATTTAAAATGGCTATATAGAATTCTGTTACTGATTTGCTGTAATTCTTTAAGAGATTTCTTATTGCTAGAATTTAGATTGTTGATAATTTTTGCCTATTTGTAAACAGCACTGTGTTGCATTCTATACTCTATACAAACTCTGTACCAACTTCTTTTGTATAGAGGGTTTTTGTGATTTTAGTGTCATTGGCCTATACTTTCTGAGGCATTCTTTTGAGATCAATTTAGTAAATTAACTAATTTCATAAATTGCAGACCAAAAATAATTTGGAATACTTGGGCAAAAATCTTTTCAATGGTTAACTCTTTTAAAAATCTGAATTAAAAGTCATATTAATTTATTGAGTAATGCTTATTTCACTTCCTACTTTTTATATAGAGAAATATAATTTGCGATCACTGATTTATAACATTCTTTTCTCAGACAGGAGACAATTTACCCAGCATGTTGCTAGAAAATCTAACTGATAATGAAAGTGAAAATACTGTAAGTCTTTCCACACTTACTTTGTGTCCATTCTTCCTGTCATTGTTATTTGCATGCTGCTTGGTTTTATAAATTAGCCAGTATTATCCAAGTTGTGAAATTTCTAATTCTTATTTTATATTTGCTCAAGAATCTTAAGAAGAAGGTATTTGAAAAGGAGGCCCACATCCAAGAACTTTCTTGTTTGTTTCAGAGTGAAAAGGTAAGCAAAATTTGAGCTTTTGAGCTGAATTCATTATATTAATATTGACCCCCTTTTTTTTCTCACCCTGGCTTCAACTCCTCAGAAATAAACACAGAAAAGTGTTTTGAAATTCTAGATTATTTGGATATTTTACAGGTTTTACCTATCAAATATAACATCTTAATTTTATTAAGTATTTTTAGAGTTTTACGGTGTTAGGATACTTGGCATAAATCACTTCATATAGGAACTGTTTTAAATTTGTATTGTATTTCAATTGGGGGACAAATTAAGGAATTTTAGTGTTTGTAGGAGCATTTTAGGTATATCCATACCTTTATTTAGAAAGATAGATGAGAATTTTAAAAAAGAGATGATTATCAGGAGCCATTAAATAAAAAAGGTTGGGGAAAAAAACTTAGCCCTGGTTGGGCATGAAATACATTTGTAATAGGGGCGGCAGTTTATGTAAAGTAGTGCTTTGCTTTTTATCAGCTGTTTAGATTGTGCCTCAATCAGGGTAAAATTAAAGATATTGGGCTGGGGATACAGCAAATAATATGGATTTTTTTTTGGTTTTCTCTTTCTCTTTGTTACAGACAAACACTTTGAAAGCAAACCGTTTTTCCCAATCAGTACAAGTAGTACATGAACGACTACAGATTCAAATTCATAAAAAGGAAGCCGAGAACGATAAGTTGAAAGAATATGTAAAGGTTATATATAAATATGTATCCATTTTTATAGCTTAAGTGATAAAAGTAATGAAAGGCTATAAAGCCTTCCTTAGTTCTAGAATTTGGTGGTTTTAAAATACACAATTGTTGACATGGGAAATACATATTTAAAGTAAATCTTAATATTTGTGGCCTAACTAAAGGTTTGGGTCCAAATTTCAATATAAGAATGCTGTCTCTGTTTAATACCGATCTAGGAAGGATTTATGGAATTGAATTACTTTAAAAATCATTTCTACTTTATAGTTAATTTATATTTACTGTGGAAAATTTATAGAAAATAAATTTAAATACACCAAAATCGTTGTTAACATTTCGGTGTACATTATTTCAATCTTTTTTCTCCGTCTATACATATATACATACATACTTTCACATGTTTAACAGTCAATACAATGTTTGTTTTTTGTTACTAATCGTAATAATTTTAAAATCAGCCCAACTTTGGTGTTCACAAAATTAAGTAATTCCCTTATTAAACAACTTTGTAGAAGTATAATTAAGGGGAATTTTTTTGGTTTAATTATTCTTTTGGAGCCAAAGTCACTTTGAGATAAGAATTTGAGGTGGCATATCATACAATATAAGGTAACTCTTTTTTTTTCCGTCAAAGGCAAAGAAGCAATATTCCCACCTTGAGAGGTTACAGAGACTCAAACTCCATTGAGTGTGAGGACTTCTGAGTTAGATTTCTGTTTGGTTTTGCACTCCTGAATCATAGCAGATGTCTGCAACCTGTAGCATGTTTCAAAACCATACTCGAGTTTGTGTGTGTGTGTGTGTGTGTGTGTATGTGTGTTCCTTTAAAGGGACATTAAGCGGGTTTATGGGGGATATAAATTTTGTATGCTAGGGCACTGCAGATGAACTGGACTTGGTATTGCAGTGGTCTGTCATAGTAAATACAGGAGAACACGTGATTGAATACATCTGATGTGTGATTGAACATATTAGATAATCATCTTTCCCAATTTATCTTAAAGCATAGTGGTTATTTTTTATAACCATGATAATTTGGAGAAAGAACGTAAGGCTAAAATCCTAAAATTTTGCTGTGAAATTCTACTATAATTTGAATTCAAATTCTTTTACCAAAATGCTACTGTTAAGAAATGATTAAAAGAAACTGAGTCTACGGATTTTTCTACATTTTCTCTCACACACTTTTGGATTTAAGCCATTAAGTAATTAAGCGGTTCAGAATTTAGTTCTTTTTGACTTAGGTTTGACAGTGTTTTTTTTGTTTTGTTGTTGTGTTTTTTTTTTTTAAAGAGTATGAATCCAGTGAACTCAATTTGGCAACATCAATCTCAACTTTTTAGCGTTGAGTAATTTGTTTTATTGGGTCTTTTAAAAATTTACATTGTAAATCTCTGGGAACTATCCCACAGATGCCTTGCACCAATTTTTCTTTCTAGATCTTTGTGATGTAGCAATTAGAACATTTTCATATTTTCAGAAGAGACTGAGAATAATTGTCTGTATAAAATGTAACATGTATATACAGACACTGCTTTGAAGATAGAAAAAGAAGATAATCAGCTTTATGTGTTCATTTGGCAAATGACTTGAGAGGTTATTTTGAAATTATAAAAATAATTTGTCGTTTCAGTATACTCCTTGATAGTGCGTAAGTGTGGGATTTGATAAATCTGGTGAGAAAATCGTGTCTGGAACCGTGTTCAAAAAGAAAATTTAGTTTCTATGTTTAGAAGTTTTTTAACCTAAGACAGCAACTATTCATGGTGTGATGATGACACCGTGTGGACTTTTAGAGGAATGACAGCAGTGTTTCCTGTGGGATGTTCCTTTGTCTTATGTCGACTTACTGTACTGCTGTTTTTCCCCAGCTACTTATGTTTTATGAGATTTTGTTTTTTAAAAACAATTTAAGAATGTATTGCTCCTTCTCTTAGTTTATTTAGTCACTCTTCAAAGAAATCAAATCTAAATCTTAATATATACTTCTTAATCTCAATTTTAGAGGCAGTTAAGAAGCTTAGATTTTGATGATTGTAGAGTTAAGTTGAAAAGTCCTAGGTTTAGCTTTTACTGTGACTCCTTTGCAATTTTTAAAAATTAAAATGGCTGTCTAAGGAATGGAAGACTAAAACTTAAATTCTGTAATAATTTCGGCCGGGCGCGGTGGCTCACGCTTGTAATCCCAGCACTTTGGGAGGCCGAGGCGGGCGGATCACGAGGTCAGGAGATCGAGACCACGGTGAAACCCCGTCTCTACTAAAAATACAAAAAAATTAGCCGGGCGTGGTGGCAGGCGCCTGTAGTCCCAGCTACTCGGAGAGGCTGAGGCAGGAGAATAGCGTGAACCCGGGAGGCGGAGCTTGCAGTGAGCTGAGATTGCGCCACTGCACTCCAGCCTGGGTGACAGAGCGAGACTCTGTCTCAAAAAAAAAAAAAAAAAAAAAAAAAAATTCTGTAATAATTTCACATTCATTTCAATATTACACAGGTTTCAAAAATGTAAAAACATTAAAATCATAAGTCTTTAAATTAATAGATACTTAATACTCAAATACTTTAAATACACAGTCTTAAAATAATTTGAAATAAAAGCATTTGAGTTATCACATTAAATCACATCCGTCATCTAGCCAGCCTAATATTCTGTCTCTCATCATGTCACGAAGAGGTATGCCAAAGAGATAGTCATGCCAATTAGTTACAATCACATTTAATGATAGAAACATGTCCTCAATAATACTAATCTTATGACTCTTATAGTCATTAATTTATCTAAACCTGTGTTTGGTCTTGGAATAATGACTTCCATAAATTTACTTTATTGGGTAAAGAAGTATTTTATTATCTTTAATGTAACTCTAGTGTCAGGGCATGCCCCCTAATTCTAGTAAATTAAAATTTGGTAAATAAATCTGTTTATCTCATCTATAGCCTTCTTAAAGATTATAATCATATCTTTAAGATTTTATCTTTCAAAGTGAAGAGTCCTAATATATTTGGGGAGCTACCAATTCCTTTGAACATTGGTACATATTTGGATTGTTTTTAGCTCAATTATGTTTTTTTAAACTAGTTTTTAAAAGTAGTATGATGTATAATGTTCTAGATGTGAACTAAAAAACTATTTGAGTTAATCACAGAAGTTTTAAGGAAGTTAGTGTTTGTACTGTAATCACTAATATTAGTATCTTTAATAATGGGAGCATTAGTTTGATATAGGATTATATGTTTTAAATTTGCATCCTTTAACAGGTTATAGAGAAGCATTGGTCCCCAATGTGTAGAGGATTATTGTATTAGGCCACTTTAACATTGTTATAAAGAAATACCTGAGACTGCATAGTTTATAAAGAAAAGAAGTTTAATTGGCCCACAGTTCCACAGGCTGTATAGGAAGCATGATTCTAGCATCTGCTCAGCTTCTGGGGAGGCCTCAGGAAACTTACAATTATGGTGGAAGACAAGCGGGGAGTGAGGCATCTCACATGGTGGGAGCAGAAGCAAGAGAGAGAGCAAGTAGGGAGGTGCTGCACACTTTTAAACAACCTGATTTCGCAAGAACTCACTCACTATCAGGAGAACAGCACCAAGAAGATGCTGTAAACCATTCATAAGAAACAACCCCCATGATCCAACCACCTCCCACCAGGCCCCAGCTCCAACACGGGGGGTTACAGTTTGACATGAAATTTGGGTAGGGACACAGATCCTAAAGGATATAGTTTGGCTGTGTCCCCACCCAAATCTCATCTTGAATTGTAATCTTCAGAATCCCCATGTGTCTAGGGAGAGATCTGGTGGGAGGTGATTGGATCATGGGGGTGGGTCCCCCATCCTGTTCTCATGATAGTGAGTGAGATCTGATGGTTTTATAAGGGGCTTTGCCCCTTGGCTCTTCACTCTTTTCCTTCCTGCTGCCACATGAAGAAGTTCCCTGCTTCCCCGTCACCTTCTGCCATGATTGAAGTTTCCTGAGGCCTCCCTAGCCATGTGGAACTGTGAGTCAATTAAAACTTGTCCCTTTGTAAATCACCCAGTCTCAGGTATTTCTTTATAGCAGCATGAGAATGGACTAATACAGTTAATTGCTACTGCAGAGAGTGGGGTATTGCTATAAAGATACCTGAAAATGTGGAAGTGACTTTGGAACTAAGTAATGGGCAGAGATTAGAACAGTTTGGACAGCTCAGAAGAAGACAGGAAGATGTGGGGAAGCTTGGAACTTCCTAGAGGCTTGTTGAATGGTGTTGAGCAAAATGCTGATAGTGATATGGACAATGAAGTCCTGGCTGAGGTAGTCTCAGACAGAGATGAGGAACTTCTTGGGAACTGGAATAAAGGTTACTCTTGCTATGCTTTAGCAAAGAGACTGACGGTATTTTGCCCCTGCCCTAGAGATCTGTGAACTTTGAACTTGAGAGAGATGATTTAGGGTATCTGGTAGAAGAAATTTCTAAGCAGAAAAACATTCAAGATATGACCTGGTTGATTCTGAAAGCTTTCACTTTTATGCATTCACAGAGAGATGGTTTGAAATTGGAACATACGTTTAAAAGGGAAACAGACCATAAAAGTTTGGAAAATTTGCAGCCTGACCATGCGATAGAAAAGAAACACCCATTTCCTGGGGAGAAATTCAAGCAGTTTGCAGAAATTGGCATAAATAATGAGAAGCCAAATATTAATGGGGAAAATGTTTCTGGGGCATGTCAGAGGTCTTCATGGCAGTCCCTCCCATCATAGGCCCAGAGGCCTAGGAGGAAAAAGTGGTTTTATGGGCTGGGCCCAGAGCCTTGCTGCTTTGTACAGTCTTGGGACTTGGTGCCCTGCATTCTAGTTGTGGCTAAAAGGGGCCAATGCATAGCTCAGGCCATTTCTTCAGAGGGTTGATGCCCCAAGCCTTGGTGACTTCCATGTGGTGTTGGGCCTGCAGATGCACACAAGTCAAGAATTGAGGCTTGGGAACCTCTGCCTAGATTTCAGGGGTTGTGTGGAAGTACCTGGATGTCCAGGCAGAAGTTTGCTCTGGGGGTGGAGCCCTTATGGGGAACCTCTGCTGGGGCAGTGTGGAAGAGAAATATGGGATTGGAGACCCCACATAGAATCCCCATTGGAGCACTGCCTAGTAGAGCTGTGAGAAGAGGGCCACAGTCCTCCAGACCCCAGAATGGTAGATCCACCGACAGCTTGCACCATGTGCCTGGAAGAGCCACAGATAGTCAATGCCAGCCTGGGAAAGCAGCTAGGAAGGGGACTGTACCCTGCAGGCCATGGGGCTGGAGCTGCCAAAGACCATGGGAGCCCACTCCTTGCATCAGCATGACCTAGATATGAAACATGGAGTCAAGGGAGATTATTTAGGAGATTTAAGATTTAATGACTACACTGCTGGATTTTGGACTTGCATGCGTCATGTAGCCCCCCCTTTTTTTTGGCCAATTTCTTTCATTTGAAATGGGAACATTTACCTAATACCTGTGCCCCATTGTTTCTTGGAAGTAATTAACTTGCTTTTTATTTTGCAGGCTCCTAGGCAGAAGGGACTTGCCTTGTCTCAGATGAGACTTTAGACTTGGGCTTTTGGGTTAATGCTGGAATGAATTAAGACTTTGAAGGACTGTTGGAAAGGCATAATTGTGTTTTGAAATGTGAGGACATGAAATTTAGGAGGGGCAAGGGGCAGAATGCTATGGTTTGGCTGTGTCCCCACCCAAATCTCATTTTGAATTGTAATCCTTATAATCTCCACATGTCTAGGGAGAGACCTGGTGGGAGGTGATTGGATCATGGGGGTGGTTTTCCCCATGCTGTTCTCATGATAGTGAGTGAGTTCTCGTGAGACCTGATGGTTTTATAAGGGGCTCTTCCCCCTTTGCTCCTCACTCTTCTCTCTCCTGCCACCATGTGAAGAAGGTCCTTTTGTCCTCTTTGCCTTCTACCATGATTGTAAGTTTCCTGAGATCTTCCCAGCCATGTGGAACTGTGAGTCAATTAAACTTCTTTCCTTTATAAATTACTCAGTCTAGGGTATTTCTTTATGGCAGTGTGAGAATGGAGTAATACACAAACCATATCAGTTATGTACATATTTTTACAGTGTTTACATAAACATTGGAGTTCTGAAATAATTTAATTGTTGCTAATTTTTTTTTTTTAGAGCTTACAAACCAAGATAGCCAAGTGGAACCTGCAATTGACAATGAATAAGAATGAGGCTGTAGTGATGAAAGAAGCAAGTAGGCAAAAAACTATAGCTTTAAAAAAGGCATCTAAAGTTTACAAACAAAGGCTTGACCATTTTACAGGAGCTATTGAAAAGCTTACTTCCCAAATTAGAGATCAGGTATGTAAATGCATTCTTTTTAAAATTAAAAGATATATTATGTGCTTAGTTTATATAATTAATATCATGATGCTTAATGTAGTAATTTTATTCTTAATGCTGTTAATACCGGAAAAAACTTACACTTTTTGCTTTAATCTTTTATTTTGAAATATTACATAAAATGTCAAATTTTCATATTGAAATATATCAGCATTTCCTTGGGAACTTTACTTAAAGGAAATATTAAGTGTGTCCCCCCCCCACACACAAAAAAAGGTTCTATTGGCCAACTAACTAAGGGTAATACTTCATACACATTTCCCCTTGGGACATTGTGTTCTATGTTAGCAAATTAAAGGTTCTGAGAAGGCTTTCAGAAACAGTGGAATGAAGGGTATTGAACTAAGAGTTTCCCACACTTTTTTAACCACAGAGCTATTCTTTTACACACAAAGCGACTCCTGGAACTGGTTCTGAGGAACGCTAGTTTGAGAAATGCTGATTTATGTTATTACACCCTATGACTTTATTCAGTAATTAACCTCATTTAATCTATGTAATACATTTAAAACCATGTGCTGACATAAACACACTATGTAAAATATATCTTTGGTATAGTACACATTTGAAAATGGCCTTAGTGCTTTGTTGTTTTTGATAAATTGTATTTATTCAATTACTAATTAATAATTTTTTTTAAAAAGTCTCACTGGTATCCTATCTCTTAAGAACTTATGTTAAGGCTTATAGAATTATTAGAGGCTTTTAGAAATGAAAACAGACTTGTGTAAAAAGCTTATTGCAAACAAAATAGTATTTTGTTAACCTTGTGACTTGGAATAAGGAACTTAACCTCTTTAAGCTTCAATTTCCTCATATATAAAATAGGGGATCATAATACTCCCTAGCTCATGTATTTGTAGGGAGAGATAAATGAGAAAATATATTTTTGCACTGTCCTTCTTTCTGTTCCTATAATGCATGAAGTTTTTTTCTTTGTTTTGTTGTTTTTCTTGTTTGTTGCTGCATCTGGCTTTAATGTTCTTCCCTGGCTCACAATAGCTCTTTCTTTTTTAATCACTCAGGTATCTTTTCAATTGACATCTCTTCAGAGAGGCCTTTCTTGACCATTCCTTTTGAAGTAGTCCTAAAACAATCATATCAATGTCTTAATTTTTTTCATAGCATTCACTATAATCTGAAACTGTATCATTTATTTTTTCATTTATCACTGCTGTTGTGTTTTGTTTTATTTTTAACTGTTTCCTTCTACTTGAATATAAGTCTCAGAAGGCAGGAGCTTGCTATCCTATTCACCTAAGGTAAGGGTACCATTATTTAAAATAGTACCTTAAGTCTAAAATATGAACAGTTCAGCAATAAGAGCTAAATAATAGTTTAACAAAATGTTATCACATATCTACACAATGCATAAATTTTGCCAAGTACTACAGAGGGAGATCAAGGACAAGGAGGATTTGTAAAGGTCTGTGGTCTTTGGTAATTAGGTCACTAGTTACTAATTCAGATGCGGTTTCAATGCAGTGGAAGGAAAGGTGAAAAGGGGGATTTTGCTTTATCTGCATGTTATAAGGAGAGATGAAAGAAGAAACGGGGATTTGGAAAGTACTAGAGACAACTGATTCTGACTTTTAGTACCTAGGGGCCAGGATGTTAAATGCTCTATAATTCTGCACACTGAAGAATTAACCCATTTCCTTCTTTGAAAATTAGACAGATCCTAATTTTTCTTCTCGTGGCTTAGATGTGCCATTTCTCTAAAGCAAAGAGAAAAGGTAGGCCAACTCAAAAAATCTCTAGGAAGGTGATTCCATCACTGACTAGTTTCAACATCTAGGAATGCCATACTGATGAAGTAGGTAATAATTATATTGCTAACACATAAATTCTTTTCTTACTGATAAAACTTCTAAATATCTTAATTTATATTATAAACTTACACTTCATAATTTATATTAAAGCTTATTTTATACAACATATGAAAGCAATACTAGTCTCCAATATATCAAAAATATTACTGTGAAAATATTTAAACAAAAAAGTGTTGTGCGTACTACATGCTCAGTAAATACTTGCTCAGTAAATGGATGAATGATGAAAGAAAGAAGTACCCAATAAATGTTAATTGTTGTCATTACTGTTTCTAAGCTTTTTGATTTGTAATTACTGGCATTGTGGCCTTCCAGTGTGTTTTTATGTAGAATGTAGATAGGAGGCATAGTGGCTACAGCTCTTTAGGTGGACCTGCAGAGAATTATTTTGAGCTATTTATTGCGTGTTTGCTGTGCTCCAGGCACTATCAAGGCCCTAGAAATATAGCCATGAACAAAAGCATATAAAAATCCCTACCTCATGGGAGTTCACATTCAAAATGAATAAGTCACTACTACCACTTGTATCTCTTTGTGGACAGTAGCAGTGTTTGAAGGCTGATGGGGTGACCTCTACAAAATAGATCTTGGCATCATTATAGCAAAGATAAGTAAGGTACATCACTAAATGTTATGGAGCTGTGGAATTGGGGGTAGTTTCTGTGTATATCACAGGGGCTTTCTCCTCTGATGCTTATGTGGTTGTTACCATCTTCTGTATATAGAGCATGAAATTAATTCAAGACCAGCCTGGGCAACATAGCAAGATGCTGTCTCTACTATATATATATATATAATATATACACCATATATATAGGGTAGTTATATATATCAATATATATGTATAATAGATGTATATATAGTATATACATATGTATCCAGATATATTTTATATATGTGTGTGTGTATATATATGGTGGCTGTGGTGGCACACATTTGTAGCCCTAGCTACTAGGGAGGCTAAGGCAGGAGGATCCCTTGCAATCAGGAGTTGGAGGCTGCAGTGAACCATCATGACCATGCCACTGCACTTCAGCCAGGGCAAAAAAAAAAAAAAAAAAGTAAAATGGAAAGTTCAGTAAAAAGAAAAGAAATTATCTTAATTGTGAAATATTGTTTAAAAATAGTTGCAACATCTTTTAAAATGTTAAGTTGAAACTTCCACTATGTGTATATAAAATAATAGCAATATAGATATTTGCTTTAAAATTTTTCTATTCAAAGTTGTACAGTGACTTTATTTATTTCAATAGTTTTTGGGGGACAGGTTGTTTCTGGTTACCTGGACAACCTCTTTAGTGGTTATTTCTGACATTTTGGTGTACCTATCACCCGAGCATTGTACACTGTACCCAATGTGTAGTCTTTTACCCCTCACCTCCCTCCCTCCCTTCCCCCCAGTTCCTAAAGTCCTTTATATCAATCTTATGCTTTTGCATTTTCATAGGTTAGCTCCCACTTATGAGTGAGAACATACAATATTTGGTTTTCCATTCCTGAGTTACTTAGAATGGTGGTCTCCAACTTCATCTGGGTTGCTGCAAATGTTCCTTTTAATGGCTGAGTAGTATTCCATGATGGATATATACCATATTTTCTTTATCCACTCATTGGTTGATGGGCATTTAGGCTGGTTCCATATTTTTGCAATTATGAATTGCACTGTTATAAACATGCATGTACAGTTTTCTATATTTGAAGTTCCATACTTTTTGGAAGATTGCTTCCCTGTTTATAATGTATTTGTGTTTAGAGATCTGAACAAAACAAAAATGTTTTAAAATTATAGTATGAATACTTCTATGTATTTTTTAGGAAGCCAAGTTGTCTGAAACAATTTCAGCTTCCAATGCCTGGAAAAGTCATTATGAGAAAATTGTAATAGAAAAAACTGAATTGGAAGTACAGATTGAAACAATGAAAAAGTAAGAAAAAATTTACAATCTTTTATTATTTAGTAAGAGTTTTCACTTTTAAAAAAATTCTTTGAGTTGTTTGTATTTTTATTTTTTTAGATTACATATGGTAAAGGTGCTACTTATATGATTTGATATTTTT
Organism: Symphalangus syndactylus; assembly: GCF_028878055.3. Classification (NCBI taxonomy): domain Eukaryota; kingdom Metazoa; phylum Chordata; class Mammalia; order Primates; family Hylobatidae; genus Symphalangus; species Symphalangus syndactylus. The sequence continues at coordinate 40,208,756 of NC_072441.2, read as the reverse complement.
GCTATTTATAATTCTATAAAGTTTTCTTACTCTACTATTAAAAATAATTAAAATGATTGCTCATTAAAAGTGAATTGGTGTTCACATTTTGAAATTTTTTTTTTTTTTGAGATGGAGTCTCACTTTGTTGCCCAGGCTGGAGTGCAGTGGTGCGATCTCAGCTCACTACAACCTCCACCTCCTGGGTTCAAGCGATTCTCCTGTTTCAGCCTCCCTAGTAGCTGGGACTACAGGCATGCACCACCATGCACAGCTGTTTTTTTTTTTTTTTTTTTTTTTTTTTTTTTTTTGTATTTTTAGTAGAGACAGGGTTTCACCATGTTGGTCACGATGGTCTTGATCTCCTGACCTTGTGATCCGTCCACCTCAGCCTCCCAAAGTGCTGGGATTACAGGCGTGAGCCACCACGCCTGGCCCACATTTTAAAATTTTAAAGTTGTAGATTATCATTCAGTATTTCAGTATGCCATCTATTATTTGTAGTAAATGTTAATATTTACTTAAATGGAGGTGATGTTTTTCTTTTAAACAAGAACGTGTAAAAATATATTTAAAAGTTTATAATAACTGCTTTGAAAATCCTAAAAATTATTGTTCCTTAATTAAAGTGACTTAAATGCATAACAAAGAAAATGAAAAATAAAAATACATATATTTTATTATTTGAAATGTATTACTGATAACACTATAATGAACCCTGAATATTTGATTTTAAATGTTTTCTGTGTCTTCAGTTTTGTCATTGAAAACTACCATATATAATTCATTTCTAAAGTTTAGTTTTATTGCCTCACTTAATTCTTTTCTTTAACCTTGTCCCTAAAATTGTGTATATATGTGTGCATGGGTATGAATGAGAGGAAGAGAGAGATGTGCATACTTGTGGATAATAGTTTAGAAGTTTTATTGAACAGCAAAGAGCATGTTGTATAATTTTTTGTTGGTGTCATCAGTGGGTAATTGTTTCTAATCAGAGTTACTTTGGTTGTACCCTTTTAGATTACTTCTTCCTATTTTTCTTGTTCTATGAGTTCTATTTATTTTTTGTTATTCCCTATTTGAAACAATGCACCCTGCCAAAGTGATTTCAGAAACACACTTAAAATGTGTTATTTGAATAAAAATTTTTGTGACTTTTATAAAATGTGTCATTGATTTTATAAAGGCAAATCATTAATCTTTTGGAAGATCTGAAGAAAATGGAAGACCATGGAAAAAATTCATGTGAAGAAATTCTTAGAAAAGTTCATTCAATTGAATATGAAAATGAAACTCTGAATCTTGAGAATACAAAATTAAAGGTACTATGTATGAGTGTTTGTGCAGGCGTGTATTGTATAATGACCATAATCTACTTAGTAGAAATAGCTTGAAGAAAGAGTATGTTTAGAGCAGTGCTCTTGTATAATTTTGTCGTCTATGCTTGTCAGGATATTATGTTTTCAGCAGTACAAAATAATATTTATGAAGTTGACTGTCTCTTTGCCTCAACTTTTAAAATAAACTACTATGCATTTTTTGCAGTTAAGTGAATCACCCAAATTACATTAACTTTAGTACATAAGATTATTTCTAGGTGTCATGGTTACAATAGGATATAACGTCAGGCCTGGTCTGTTTGAAACCAGAAAGTATGTTTTTGGCTGCTTCATAACCAGAAAGAATTTTCCAACTTACTCATCTCCAAGGGGTAATTGCTTTCCATAGGTACCAGAGGACAGACAGGGCAGAAGCTTTTAAATTTTCTGAGAAAAAAAGATACTTGAGTTCCCAGTCAACCAGAGATACATACAACCAGATGGAACTTGAAAGATGATGGCATGATTTTCACTTCCATAATAATACTTTTAGAGGACAGAAAATAGAAGACAGAAAAGAACCTTTTTAAACCATGAAATAAAGTTTATGTGCACAGGATAAATAATATATTAGTAGCATAGAGTACATTTTAGAGAAACTTGTCAAATAAGCATCTAACATTGTTTTGTTGTATTTATAACAGTTTAATTCTATCACTGTATTTAGAATTAACTAAATGATAATACATTTATTCTGTGTATTAAGATGTCCTTAAGACATGTTAAATTCCTAAGAGATATTGCAGATATATTTTGTGGTCCTTGAGAGAAAAGATCTTTAATGTTAAAAGAGAAGTGAAGGTCTAAGGCTTTTTTTTTTCTTGATTTAAGGTTTGTTTTTGTTTGTTTGTTTTGCATTAGAAATGCACTTGTTTCTTGGAAACATAATTACTGGCTGTTTAAAATTATGCATTATATAAAACTTGCAGTGGGTTTTTAAAAATGAGTATGTTTATGAGAAAAAATATACACAATTTAAAAATCATCACCAATGGAAATTATTTTAATAAAATGATAGCATTCCAGGCTTTAGGCTTCTGAATTGTTATTTTAAAAGATTATTTTTCTGATGGAAACTGGAGATACATCCATATCTCTTTTACCCTTTCTAAACCCTTCTTTCACTATATGTCTAAAATGTCGTTGCTGAAAGGAGAATTTTATCCATTGTAGGTCTTAGCATATTTTCCCAGGAGCCAATCTGTTTGCTACGTACCGATCTGTCTTTGTGGGAGATACATAGTGTTATGCAGTACAGTGTATAGTAATGAAAGCTTGTTTATTATATATTACAGAAGGCAACAGATTGCCCAAGCCAAAAAGATTCTTTCCCTTTGTGGGTTTATAAAGTTGTAACTTTTCTCATCTTGATGTTGAGTTTCAGTCTCCTTTAGGCCAATGGGACAAAGCCAGGCTCACAAATCTCAAGTCTGTTTTGTTCCGGGTGGAAAGACTCGATTAGTTTCAAGTGCAGGACTTGAAATAGCCAGTCCTGTTGGCTGTGGTCATTCAGAGTGAGTGGAGGAAATAGGAATCTAAGTGATATACATTATAGGAAGTAGCAAGGTCTTCTTTTCTCACCTTTAATGTATTTAGTAATACAGTTATTTCGGCTACTTTTTGTTAGGAAAGATTTTAAAAAATCAAAATTGCAATGTACCTTAATACCATTTTTTTTTTAGCAGCGACATTATGATATTCTGAATTAGAATTTTTTCCTTCAAGAAATTTTGTAAGTCCTTTATGGTTCTTCAAGCAATATGAACTTCTCATGTTTTCTTAATAAAAGAAGTTCAGTTATTCAGTGAACATAGTTCCTCCAACTTCTGACAATTTATTCAGTATTATCTTTTGAGTGAAGAATATATACTCATTACAGTAAAAGTGGAAACTATAGAAATATAGAAAGAAAAGAACAGAGTGATCATTGATCCCACATTCCTTGGAGATAACTGTATTTTGTAATATTTCTGTTTTTTCATAGTTGTTATTAAAATAATGTCTTGCTTTGTTCACTTTAAAATGGAAACATGTATATAACATATAAACTCTTCATAAGCATCCTTTTAAATTACTCTGTAATATATATTCAACGTAGAAGTGTTAGGTGATTCCCTATTTGTTGGACATTCAGGTTATTCCCAATGTTTTTAACATTTAATAATAATAATGCTGTGATGAACATTTTCATACATAAACTTTTTGTTGTATTGTCTTTAGCTTAGATTCCCATGTAGAATTACTGAGTCAAAGCATATGAACATTTTGAATGTTCTTGATATGCTTTGCTACATTTCTTCTGAAAAGGTATTTTATTACCCATACTGCCATTAGTTTTCTATACCTCATCAGCACAGGAAATAAAATGTTTTTTTTATTTGTAGTGTTTGCTAATTTGGCAGGTAAAAATGTTATCTATGGTTTTAATTTGTAACTCTTTGAGGAGCTAGTTTTAAATTTCTAAACAATTTCTATTTTTATTCTTTCGATGGTTATCTGCATATCTGTAAATTATATATTATACTATTCCTTGGTTTATCAAATTTAGTCGATTATATTAACCTTCTAATTAGTAGAGCACCAACATAATTGATAATATAAATATAATACAACTAAAAGACATGTTAAATTCCTAGTAAATACTACAACAAACATATAACTTTATGCTTTCAAAAAAATAAGTGAAGGTAGTTTGATACAGGAAGCTAAAAGAGTTAAGGATTTTATGGACATAAGATATGAACATAAGGGCAATATACAATAAGCACTTCCAAGATAGGGCTCATGACCAAAGAGAAGAAAGAGGAGGAGGAACATGGAGTATATGGGCTTTATGTAGAGTGCTGTGTACCTCTGTGGCTTGCCATGTTCAGCTGTGTTTGTGCACTTTGTATTCAGCTGATGTTTTTTACATGGTTCAGACAATTAATGAGCTAGAAAAAATTGCATCTGAGCAGAAGTTACTTCTTTGTTATACATCATTCCCCTACTTACCAATACTGTAAGATGAGGTTCACTTGACAGAAATGTGAAACATAGGACAGATTATATATCTTCACCTTTTGTTTGGAAAATAAGGATATTTTCCAACTACCTGTTCTCTGTCTGTTCTCTGCATGTTCACTTTGCCAGTGTTGTTAAATTGACAATTTGTTATGTAACCTGAAGTGCTCTTTTTACAGATTGATTCTAAACATTAATAGCAATGACTTATAATTGTTCTTTCACTACACAGTCAAGTAATATGTTTATAAATTTTTTTTCTTGTACAACTTTTAAATTTTTCCTGGAGTTTCCAAAAACCCTGCTTGTTTTACTCTTTGCCCTTATCATTGTCTTGTTTTTGTTGTTGTTGTTTTGTTTTCCCTTCTTGAAATTCTTCATCCTATCTCTATTCTCTGAAGAACCTATTTTCCCCAGATTTCTTCTACTTGGGGCCTTCTGTCTTCTTGTTTCAATCTGAATGGGTTGATCTCTAGGCCTGCTGCCCAGATGCCATGCTGGAATTTTCTTGACTGCTACCCTGGTTCCACTGTTTCCTTGAACCCACATTGTGTTTCCTGTTCCTTTAACTGGAATATATCTGCAAATAATATGCCCTTAAGGAAGAGAAAATTAGAAGTAAACATTAAAATGGTCTTACATGTCTAAAAATGCCTTTATTCTGTCCTCATTATGATCAATGGTTTCAGCTGGGTATAGCAACCTAGCTTGAAAGTAATTTTTACTGAGAACTTTGAAGGCTTTGCTCCATGGTCTTCCATAAGTCAGAGTTGCTAGTAGAGAAAATCTGCCACCAGTCTGATACTTATTCCTCTGTAGTGACATTTTTTATTTTTCTTGAAATTTTCAAGAAATTCCCCTTATTCTTGGTGTTTTGAAACTTCATACACATTTAGTTGTGTCTTCCAGTCCTTTGTGCTAAGTACTTTGTAGACCTTGTAAATCCAAAGATTCATGTCCTTTACCTCTGGAAAATTCTGTTGTATTATTTCTTTGGTAATGCTCTCTCCTGCCCCTTTCCATTTTCTCCAGTCTCTCTGTCTGGGTGTACTGCCGATTGTATTGTTGATTTGTTGGACCTCCTAGATTGATACTCTGTCTTCAATTTCTGGGTTTTGTTCAATTTTGGGGGCAGATTTATTTGGTTTTTATCTTATAATCCTTTGTTTAAAAGTTTAATTTTCAAGAATTTTAAAAAGTATTCCCCAAGTGTTCCTATCATCAAATATCTGAAAATACCTATAAGAATTTTTTCTTTTTTTTTTTTTTCAGCATTTCAATTTATTGTTTCCAACTGGCACTTTTTTTTTTTTTTTTTTTTTTGCGACAAGAGTCTTGCTCTGTTGCTGATTCTGGAGTGCAGTGGCACGATCAGAACTCACTGCAGCCTCGACCTCCTAGGCTTAAGCAATCTCCCATCTCAGCCTCCCAAGTAGCTGGGACCACAGCCGATAGCCAATTTGTGTGTGTATGTGTGTGTAGGTGGGATCTCACTATGCTGTCTAGGCTCCCTGGGCTTTTGAACTCCTGGACTCAAGCGATCCTCCCACCTTGTCCTCCTAAAGTACTGGGGTTACAGGTGTGAGCCACTGCGCCCCACCCAATTTTTTTCTTCCTTTTTTTTATATAAAAAAATTTAGATCTGTCTCATGATACTCTTTTTCCAAAAGTCTGGTGACATTTAAGAATTTACAAATGAGACAATAAAAAGACTAACGAAACAGTAGAAAACTAAATGGATATGTGGATGGTTCTTGCCACTAGATTGGTTTCACTTCACTTTTCTCAACTGTTGGGAAACTAGCGTTTACCGGTGGCTCCTAAAAATGCCAAAATACATGCGTCTTTGCTCTGGGTCGCCAGCACCATCCCTCTGTCATTCCCAAACAGTTCATTCAATTTCTTTAGAGAAGGACTTTTCTTATCTTTGTTGGGAAGTAAACTCCTAGTTCCAGGTATTCTGCCTTGAGTGTGAGCAGGGGTTGGAGGGTAGTGGTAGTAGCTGTTCTATTCACAGACTTTGAATTAATCCTTTTCAAACCCAGGTCTCACTCTTGCCCTTAGCCCTGTGCCTCTCTAGATTCTACAGATAGATGAACTTCCTCCTTAGCTAAATCCACTCCTGATTCATAAGTCAGTCATTAGTTTTCCAGAAGCATTAAAAATATTTTGTCCTTTGATAGCCACTGGTATGTTATTTTTATTAAGTTGACTTACATTCTTTTTCCTTTATATTAGTTTGGTCTTGGGAATGAAGGGAGATTTTACAATGTGGTTAGTTCTCCAGCAGAAGACTCCTTAAACCTAGGAAATTCTCTCTGATAGGGCACATTACTAATCTTCCCATTTTTCACTCTGTTTTATTCTCTGTATATTAATATTGCAGGTAGAATTTCATTATACTTACTTGTTTGTATAATTTATCTCCCTCTGAGGGCTGTTCTTCTCTCCATCCATCCATATCAGGGCCAGGGATTGTTTTATCCTTCCATTACTTCTAGTGTCTAGTACTGTGCCTGGAATACATCAGTCATTTAATAAATGACTCTGGAGAGTAGCAACCGTAATGGCTACTATTTTATCAATTAACTATTAATGTAGGAGGCACTTGATAAGTACTTTACTTTTTTTACTTCTAATTCTCTTGTCAATACTATCATAAAGATACTTTTCTTAATTGTGGATGAATACATTGAAGCTCAGAGAGATTAAATAACTTGGCCAAGATCATACAACTAGATTAGTGGCAGAGCCAGGATAGAATTTGGAAGAAGACAGGAAAAAATACAAGACACAATCTTGTTCATATTTTATAATTAGAAATTTGATTTGTCTCAATTTGGAAGAAGACAGGAAAAAATACAAGACACAATCTTGTTCATATTTTATAATTAGAAATTTGATTTGTCTCACGTTTTAAGTTACGTAAAGTTTGCCAGAAATTGTATTGGAAAATTCCAGAAAACAAAATACACTAGCAACACTAGGGAAGTTTCTTTTATATTTCAGCAAGTCTTATATTAGTTAAGATTCAACTTCACCATATATAACAGAAAATCCAAATTAAATGGCTTAAGTAAGATAGAGACGTGTGTTTATTATGTAGAAGAAGTATAGAGTTGGCACTTCAAAGCTGATGTGGCTCTTTAGCTTTTTAGCTTTCTGTTCTGCCATCCCTAGGTCATGACTGTCATTCTCATGATCTAGAATAGAGGCTGGAGCTTCAGCCATTATAGTCAAGTTTCAAGTAACAAGATGCAGGAAAAAAAGATGCACTACCTCCCTTTTTAAAAATTTCCTCCCCTTTAAGGAGCCTTTCCAAAATTCCCATATAACTTGATTCTTTTACTTATTTAGGCACATGACCCCCACCTAGCTGCAAAGGAGACTAGGGAATGTAGTCTTCTAGTTATTCTGAGCTCTAGCCAAATATGAATACTCATTTTCTGCAATTGTTTTATGTTTTCTGCATCTAGTCCTATAGTCCTCCTATTCTTACACATTGGAATGCCATTTTTCTCAGTATCTAAATCCTACCTTTCCTTTAAAGTTTAGCTCAAATGCTACTTCCTCCCAGAGTCTTCTCAATGAATTTCTCCTTGTAAACTCCTATCTTTGTGTACATACAGGTTGCCCAGGGAAGGTGTGACATACTTAACTCTCAATGAATATTTATTGAATGAATGCTTAAATTGCTCTATTTGGAAAGAGAAAGCAATTTCATTATGTTTATTTTCTTATTTTCTTGAAATCCTTCAGAGAGAAAGGATTAGAAAGATACTATAAACTAGTTTTTGATAAAATGATGAATTTTAAATTATATAGACTATAAAAGTCATTAAGTTAAAGTTTATATCTTAGCATATTCTATTAATAGTTAAGAAATGTATTTTTAATGCATTATTTTCTGGATTTTTAAGGAAAACATTTAAATAAGTTTGGCATATGTTATTTGCAGTGTAAATGCAGTTTTTTTGCAGCCTAGATGTTTGTGTTTTATTACTTTTAATTACTTTAGAATAGTTTTAGATTTTAAAGTTGCAAATGAAAAATAAACTGAATACTGCTTCCAAGGCTGAGTAACCTCCTCTATTAGACACAACAGGAAGTTTATTTGGAAGGTTAAAAAGTTGTATTTGTTTCTTATAGAAAGTTAGAAAAACAGAAAAGTACAAAAGGAAAAAAATTTAAGTCACCTGTAATCTCGTAACTGAAAGATAACTGGAGTTAATATTTTAGCATATATATAATTTTTTATTTTATATGTAATATATATGCTACTTCCAATAGCTACTTCCAGTTTTTTTACTATTGTAAATAAAAACAAAGTTTCTTTGAGTCTTTTTTGCTTATCTGTTTTCTTAAGATATATTTAATTGTATGGTCAAAAGAGAGACTCATTTTTAATATTGTTCTGTATTTCCAAATTACCTATCATAAATGTGTCTACTATAAGTAAAATAGTCCCTATACATTTTCCAATACTAGGTAATTAAAAGTGCTAATTTTAAAACAAATCTCTCCAAATTTTATAAATAATCTCATTTATTCTTGTGGCTTTACATACCATCTATGTGCTTGAGGCTTTCAAATTTTTACCTCTAATCTAGACCTAGTCCCTGAATTCCAGACATATATTCTGCTGCCTGGTTGACATCTCCACTTTGATATTTAATAGGTGTCTCAAAGTTGTCATGTCCAAAATGGAGCTCTTGATGTTTCCCGAAATAGTAAATCCTACAGTTTTCCTCATTCCAGTTAATGGAAAATCATCATTTCTCTCATACGCTGCTTCCAGTCTGTCATCAAATCTACCTCAAGTATATTCAAAATTGGACCACTTCTCACCAGCACCACGGTCATTACGCTGATTCAAGCCTCCATCATCTCTCATCGTTACTATGACCTCCTGAACATTCTCCTTGCTTCAGCCCTGGCCCCTGCAGGCAGCATTCAGTATAGCAGTAGAGTTGTTTCTATAAAAATGTAGTCAGATGATGTCACTGCCCTGCTCAGAACCCCCCAGAGATATCTTGGTTCATAAATACCTACAAGGCATTATACCATCTCATTTTCTATTACCTCTCTTCTTCTTCCACTCTCATCTCCTTCCACTCTTCCCCTTTTTTTCTCTATTTCTACCTCACTGGCTTTCTTGTTGTGTTCCCCTAACTTGCTAGGCCTCCTGCTGTTGCCTTTTTCCCTTAAACAGACACACTTCCTATCAGTTTTACTCAAAAGTCTCTTTCTCAGGAGGCCTTTGCCTACATGTCATTCCTAGCTGCTTTTGTGTTTGATGTATTTTACTGCTTATTTTTTGTCTGTCTGCCCCTCCAGTATGTAAGCTTCATGGAGGAAGGGAATTTCGTCTGTTTTGTTCACTAATAGAACCTTCAGTGCCTACAGCATTTTTAAGAATAACTAGTGAACATATTGGCTCATGTATTCATAAATTATTCACATTTCTGCCTTTTTGAATTACCTATTCAGTTTTTATATTTGTCTTTTGTCCTAATTAATATATAATAACTATGTATTAAGGATATTAATCTTATACTTGTTTTATTTTTCTAATGACAAATGTTATTTGACAAGACATCAAATTTGTCATTTGCTAATAACTTTTTCATATTTTGTTTGCCATTTAAACTGTATTGGAAAGCTATGAAATTTTGGAGAGATACATGCACACGTTTTTTTAAATGGCTTCTCTTGAGAGTGCTCTCACAGCTCTGCACATCTTGTAATCAAAGACATTGTCCATGTAGACTGTCTTTTCAAGGATGTTTGTATACTAGATATCCTTGGAATATGATAACCGTGTCTCCCTTAGGAGTATGGGTAGGCATCTCACTGCCTGCTGTAAGAAATTTGGGTTCCCTAAACTCAGGTTTGTTCTTCCGTAATGCATTTGACTGCATATACATTTGCCACCTGGCCTCTTTGGGTTGCTGTGTGGGAATTGGGGCTCAGCAAACTGATACAAATGCTGACAGTCTTGCTGCTCTTATTGCTGTGAGTAATAAGTCCCCTGTCTGACCTAGGAATCTTGTAACTTCTGTTATCATCCATGAAATTGCAGTAGGCTAACTAGTAAGCTTGCAAGGAAGATAAAATCTCAGACTTTTACATTTCTACGTATCTTCTTTTAATTTTATGCTCTTTAGGACTTTTGCTATCCTGAAATGAAATACAGTTTTATCTGAATTGTCTTTGAAAATTTTTAAAGTTTTTATTTAATTCATTTGATGCTTCTTTAGTGTTGGGCTGAGGCAGGTAGTTAACCTGTTTTTTTTTTCCTAATAGTTAAACGGTTGTCTTATTGCCATTTATTTAGTTGTCCATGTTTCCTCCATTGATTTAAAAATCTAACCTTTATCATGTACTAAGTATGATTTTTGTGTATTTTTCTTTTCTAGTAACCTCTATATTCTATTGATTTCTCATATCTAGGAACATTTCCAAGTTTTTTTGTCAGTAAATTTAAAAAGTTTTAAAAATCATATGTCCTGTGTAAATCTTAATAAGGTTGTTGATAAGTATTAGTCACTAACTGTGAAATTCCTAAATTTTAGATGGTATTGCATGCAATAAAAAATATTTTATCAACTTTGTTAATACATGAGTTATGTTTTTATAATAATTCTGTAGCACTGGAGTATAAACGTATTCTAATGATTTATAAAATCTGTATGTTTTTTGCTAGACTACACTTGCTGCTTTGAAGGATGAAGTTGTCTCTGTTGAAAATGAACTGTTAGAATTGCAAGAAGTAGAAAAAAAACAGAAAACCCTTATTGAAATGTATAAAACTCAGGTGACTACTGCATTTATTTTAGTGTTTACTAAAATTGGTAGACAATTTAAAACACTATTGTTTGTAATCTAAATAAACAGAACTGAAGAGAGGTGGGGCTATCATTGTGGGTTATAATATGGTGTGTCTCAAATATTTTTTAAGGTCCCACACATCTTTATAAATAGATGATTCTGCTGATTCCTGATTCAAACACTGCATATGGATATACTGGATATTCCTAAAAATATATTTAAAATTAATTACATAGGTATAATGTGACCTTTAATGTATTCTTGTTAATCTTGGTTTTATTTGTTTGTCATCATGTATATTTAATGGTATTGATTTAGATTAATGACTCCCTTCTAGGGTCATTAAAGTTCCTTATGCCTCCTTTCTCAAGAAATAAAGTATAATTCAGATTATTCACGTGAAAGACCAAGAAAAGAACATATGACAATATATATGAAATAGACCATGTGTTCAATGGTAATTTATAGAAAACCTTTATTTTTTGGAAATGTAGTATTCAAGAAAAAACTTCATAAGATGGGACTTATGCAGGTCCTTGCATGATGGTTAACACACTGGTCAGAGAGACTTTGAATTAAGGAATAATGAACTGGCTGGGCGTAGTGGCTTACACCTGTAATCTACTGGGAGGCCGAGGTGGGCGGATCATTTGAAGTCAGGAGTTCGAGAGTAGCCTGGCCACCATGGTGAAACCCTGTCTCTACTAAAAATACAAAAATTAGCCAGGTGTGGTGACATGCACCTGTAGTCTCAGCTATTCAGGAGTCTGAGACAGGAGAATTGCTTGAATCCAGGACGTGGAGGTTGCAGTGAGCGGAGACTGCACCAATGTGCTCCCAGCCTGGGCAACAGGGCAAGACTTCATGTCAGAAAAAAAAAGAAAGAAGAATGAACTAAGGATGAAAGCTTTAGGGGGGCAAAGTGTGGGCAAGTAGGAAGGGACTGCATCTTGATGGATTAGATAGGAAAATTAGAGTTGAGACATCCAGTTAGAATATTTCAGTCGTCCAGATCTGAGGTAGGAATGGAGGTTGTGGTGGACTGTGGGACCTGTTATTCATCAGGGTCTTCCAGCTGGTTATTTGGGTTTAATCCCTCAGCAGAAATACTGTTATTTTTTATATTGGTATTTGGTTGAGTGACCATATTCTGGGTGCAGGGCCTAGAATCTTTTCTTTTCTTTTTTTTTTTTAGTAGATTTTGATTTGGTGGGAAAAATAATTTAAGTGGAAGCTAGTTTGGACCAGAGACTGATTCTTTGAAGTGACAGTGATCTGCAAATGAAAATCTTTGTAGTCTTCAAAGCTCAAGTGGAGAGTTTAGAAGTATTGATGAGAGAAGACAGGTAAATCAGACAAAGATTGTGGGTTAGAGTAGAGCACTGAGTGATTCCATATTTAAAGAAGGAATAACATTAGATGAACCAATCAAGGATATCGATAGGAAAATAATGACTTGTGGCCAGGCGCGGTGGCTCACGCTTGTAATCCCAGCACTTTGGGAGGCCAAGGCGGGCGGATCACGAGGTCAGGAGATCGAGACCACGGTGAAACGCCGTCTCTACTAAAAATACAAAAAATTAGCCGGGCGTGGTGGCGGGCACCTGTAGTCCCAGCTACTCGGAGAGACTGAGGCAGGAGAATGGCGTGAACCCGGGAGGCGGAGCTTGCAGTGAGCCGAGATTGCGCCACTGCACTCCAGCCTGGGCGACAGAGCAAGACTCTGTCTCAAAAAAAAAAGAAAAGAAAATAATGGCTTGTTTAAAATGAAATTTTTAATTTTAGATTTTTTTTTTTTTTTTTTGAGACGGAATCTCGCTCTGTGGCCCAGGGTGGAGTGCAGTCGCGCGATCTCGGCTCACTGCAAACTCTGCCTCCCGGGTTCACGCCATTCTCCTGCCTCAGCCTCTCTGAGTAGCTGGGACTACAGGCGCCCGCCACCACACCCGGCTATTTTTTTGTATTTTTAGTAGAGACGGGGTTTCACCGTGTTATCCAGGATGGTCTTGATCTCCTGACCTCGTGATCTGCCAGCCTCGGCTTCCCAAAGTGCTGGGATTACAGGCGTGAGCCACCGCGCCCGGCCAAATTTTAGATTTTTATCTCATGTTATGATTCTAAAAATAATACGTTTCTCTCATACTTTATTTTCAGGTACAAAAGTTGCAAGAAGCAGCTGAAATAATAAAAAGCAGATGCGAAAATTTGCTACATAAAAATAACCAAATAACAAAAACCAAAAATAAAAATGTAGCGAAGGTACGTTTGGAATTCAAATAAAATAATTAATATTTTATATATTTTTTACTTTATGAATAGTACACAAATTCATTCATTTTGGTCATTTTCTCTAGTTCATACTTAGGCTAAGGACTAGTCTGAACCTAAGAGTTTGTTTTCCAAGGAAATAATGTTTCTTCCAGGCTGGGAATGTTGTTTGTTTATGTGAATGTTTTTTCACTTTTTTGTTAATATTTGGAAAATAGCATAAATGTTTAATTTTTCTGATGCAAGAGCGGACTTTAAATAGCTCAAAAAATGGTTATCAATCATAAGTATACAAACCTAAGTACCTCTCATTTTTAATCTCACTCTTTTTTTCTGGTTATAAATCTTTTACGTCTGAAAAAGCAAAGCCAATATCTGCTAAATGCATTTTTAAAGAAAAATAATATCTTTTAAAAAACCATCATTTCCTATTATTTGTTCTGTTGCAACAGAATGAAGGGAAGGCCAGTGTTGGCAAGTTATGATGTTTTTGTGAATGTTTTAAAGTTTTTAAATGAAACCGCATCTCTGTTTGGGTTTTTTGTTGTTTTGGTAAAGAAGCAGTGAAAGTTGTAGGATGCTGACTCCTGGCAGCAGAGGTCATGCGATGTTAGTGGTCGCTTCCATCTGAATCTAATAAGGTTACTCTCTCTGGGTTGCTCCCCTATCTTAGGATTGAGAAGTCAGAGCAAGGCAATAATGTGAAGAAGAGGTCAGCCAGAGCAAGCATCCTCCAGTTATACAGAAATAAAGATAGCCCACTGAATGCACAACTTACTGCTTTCATGGAATTACTTTTCACCTATTTTTAGCAGGCCAGCGAATAAACCATTTCATGTCTTTTGGTCTCATTTGCTCATGAAACATACTAGTGCAAATGTCTCCTTTTCTGCTAGGCAGCACTGTAAATAAAAGCATATTTTACAATCCTGTTCAAATGACAGAAAGGGCTGGAGCCTGTCTTTTTCAGATACTGTGAGGTCACAGTGTTTTCTTACTGGTATTTAACAAGACAACTATTTTTTTTAAATGAAATTTTTCTTTTTCTTACTTCACTGTTTTAAGTCTCCTGGTTTTCTCATGGCCTCTAAGATGTTTTAGAGACACTAAGGGATCCTTTGTTCTGGTTTTATATTTCCTGATCAAGAATGCCAGATACTACACAGAAACTATTAGATGTTCCTGTCTCAGGGAAAGAGTCTGGCTATTTTTTGTAGTTAGCAGTGCAAACATTTCTTAAGGTTGCTGCTTTTCACATCTCCACAAAAGTGCTGCAGTGAGGAACTGCAGTAGCCAAAACAGATTAATGTAGATGAAATTAGAGAGATTTGTTGATAGTAACATTAATGGCCAAATTAAAGGCAAGTGAGAACTGATGATACTGGCTATTTTTAAATAATATACAGTAAACCCTATCAGTTTTGGCTAAGATGAGTGAAGCAAGCTGCTCTAATTTAGGTAAGTATCTGAGTTATAAGATTGAATGACTAAAAGTGACAGTTCCTTTAGAACCTATAGCTGGACAGTAGACAACTACAGCTTTATTAGTAATGATTATTAGTGATAATCTATGCTTGAATATAATGCCAGGATTTAAAAAATTTGCTTTTAAAAATTAGTTAAACATCCACCCTGTCAGCTAATTTACCCTATTTATGTGCTCAACAAACTTTTTGAAAACTAAAGTCTACCCCGCTTTTTAGTTATACATTCTTATTTAACAGAGTTTAAATTAACATTTATTCAGTTGTGTTCTTATTTAAAGCTATTATACCTAAAATACTTATGTTACAAGCATATCTAGTATTTAAGATAATAAAAATGTTAATGCTGAATGTGTGATCTTGCACTTATTTCCCTACTGCCACAACTCAGATGAGAGGCCAGATGGAGTCTCATCTGAAGGAGTTAGAGCGTGTCTGCGATTCCTTGACGGCGGCGGAACGGAGGCTTCACGAGTGTCAGGAGAGTCTGCAGTGCTGCAAGGGGAAGTGTGCAGACCAGGAACATACCATTAGGGAGCTTCAGGGACAGGTGTCCAGCCGTCCTTCTGAGTTTTGCTAAATGCGTTAAAAGAATGCTTTGGAATGATTTCACCAGTTGAGGGCACTCATGTCAGGGCTTGATTTTTAAATTCTCATCCACTTAGTTCGTAAAACATCATTTTCATGCAGATACTATAATACTGTTTTGCAAGGTATTTTTTTAGTATTTTATGGTGAAAAATTGGTAATTAAAATTCCTATTTTAGTTTATTCTTGCCAATCTATAGACATTTGAAGACATGGTAATGGAATGAGAGAAGGAGCAAAGTTATACTTACATATATGTTCCTTGATGTAAGGATAAGGTAAATTATTGAAACTTACATTACAAAAATTGAATTTATTTTAATTAGAATTGTACGTCAAGTTTTTTGGGATATTTTTCAGTCTGTTTTTTTTCCTGTTTTACATTTTATACCATCAGAATGTGGATCAGGTGTATCCTGTTAGTAGCCACATAGCCTTGTCCTAGCTCAATGCCTAGCACATAGCAAGCACTCAATATTTTTTCAATTAATGAATTTTTTTTTAAAGGAGCAGTCCAAGGATGGCAACAAGTCTTTTTTCTTTTACTTTCAAGACAGTTTTAGGAAGCATTCCCTGTCTATCTTCCAAATATAATCGGGATTCTAATTTTGCAAAAAACCAAATACTGCCTTTTCTCACTTAGTAAGTGGGAACTAAATGATGAGAACACGTGGACACATGGAGAAGAACAACACACACTGGGGCCTTTCAGAGGGTGGAGAGTGGGAGGAGGGGGAGGGTCAGGAAAAATAACTAACAGGTACTAGGCTTAATACCTGGTCAATGAAATAATGTGTACAACAAACCCCCATGACACAAGCTGACCTGTGTAGCAAACCTGCATTTGTACCCCTGAACTTAAAAGTTAGATAAAAATATGCAGACAAAATTTTAGAGTTTAAATTCCTGAGAAGAGATTTTTCTAGTAAAATATCAAATGACATAGATTAGCCTAAATTACCAATTCAAATTATGAGAAAAAAATTTTTTCCTTAAAGCTTCTTACATTATTTAGAGCAGATTTTGAAGCAGTGGGAAGAATATTCTATCTTGGCATGGGTGAGTGTGTCTTTGGTTGATTTGTTTACTTCACTTTGCTTCTCAAAAAAATATGTATTTTACTTACAGTTTTGGCCTCACATATACTCAATTATTAATCGGTATTTTTAGGTGAAACAGAAAACCATAAGAGAAACCCTAGGTATCAAAAAATAGGAGATTAATACTGCTTAAAATTTTCCTATTTCAACTTAACAAAATAAATATCTTTCTTTAATAAGGTGTTGTTCAAAGTGTTTTAACTGCCGTCATCCTGAATTTTTTTTAGCTGGTTATTTTCCAATACAGGCAACATAGCCAGGAATTTAAAACTTCATTTTAACAATATAACATTTTCTTGGTGTCTTTCTGTGTAAGAGTAGTAACATTTATACCTTCTCGTTGCTTGTGGTTGTTCTAACAATAAATTATGTGGATTTCTTTGGAAGTTGATTGTGAAGAAAGTGACTAAGAAAACTTTTTCTTTTTCTTTTAGGTTGATGGAAATCACAATCTTCTGACAAAGCTTTCTCTGGAAGAGGAAAACTATCTTATTCAGTTGAAGTGTGAAAACCTTCAACAGTAAGTATTAAATTACTTAACATTGCTGCTGCGTACTTCTCTGCACACTAAAATTTTAAAATATATGTTTTCTGTAAAAAGAAAATTAGAACAGATGGACGCAGAAAATAAAGAACTTGAGAAGAAGCTGGCAAATCAAGAAGAATGTCTTAAGCACAGCAATCTTAAGTTTAAAGAGAAATCTGCAGAATATACAGCTTTGGCCAGACAACTGGAAGCCGCTTTAGAAGAAGGAAGACAAAAGGTATGCATGACCTTTATTTAGAAACTTTTTAATTCATTTACCGAAGAGTCATCTTTTTAAACATCTTGCCGAACCTGTAGTTATTGTTTTTGTCCTGATGACAGGGTGAAGGGAGCAATTACATTTTTGTTATTTAACTATCTTCCCTTTCAAGCAAAACAGATATATTGCTAGGCTAGAGTTACTTCACTAGATAAATGGTAATGTGGCTGGGGAAAGGGCAGAGATGGAAAACACTTTGAAGACATAATCTCCTCCCATACCTTTTTTATATACAACCAAATTGAATCTGCAAATAATTGAAAATTTTTGTTTTGATCAGGATTCAGTGAGCTGTAAAGTTCAAGTCCCTTTTGACAAATATTGTTGCATAGATAAATACATACAATATTAAATTTCAGTTACATCCATTAGGTTAGCATTCAATGAATACTTCAGTATCAGGCAATCTGCTAGTGCTTGAGATGCAAAGATGAATAAGACCTGGCCTTAGCTCTCAGCACTCTCATAGTCTGGTAGGGTTCAGCCTAAGTGCATTTTGGAAATGCCAGGTATGCTCTCAGATTCCTTCCTGAATGGAAGAGTTCAGAGTCCCAGAGGTATGTCTGCCCCCTCCTTTCTCTCCTGCTACAGTGGAATATGGGGCTATCTGTAGTTTCTGCCCACGTGAGAGTGCCATCACTGCCCTGTTACCATTGCCCACACTGAGGGGACGGCGCCAAGGGCATCAATGTTTGTCCTAAGGGCCCTTTCTCCCATAGCTTCAGATCACACTGGCATCTCTCATGCATAATTGTGCTTGGAATATGTACAGAAGAAATCTTTATAATAACTTAGAACCAAGTTCATAGGAATTAGGTTGGAGGACAGTCCTTTCCACTGGCTCCTTGTTTGGATCAGTCCCTGCCTCTACTCTCATTCTAGTGGCTCCAGCCCAGCATTCTTACAAATAGGCTTCCACATATCTGATTCCTTAGATGAACATAACTAAGCTAGACTTCCTGCTAAAATAAGTAATCGGAGAAATATGAAAATTCAAATTCAGACGAGTTTGGAAGTGAATAGGTGAAGAACCAGTCTCTGTGTTTGTGTGTGTGTGTTTGTAGGCAGTGTGTATACCAATTCCTACTCCCAATTCTATTAATCCAAGTGTATAATGAGTATTTAACAAGAAATTTCTATGTTCCGTCACTGCTCTTAACACCCTGGTGAATATAAAAGCTATAAAAATGGTAACTGGTCTCAGTCTGTTTTTAAAATATATTGTTGGAGGAAACACCTACCTAAGTCACGGAGCAGTGAAAATGTATACATCTCTTCCATCTCAAGCCAATTTTGCAGATATTTAATGCTGCGAAGATAAGTATAGTACATACTTACACTATAAGTGCTTCTTCAAGATAGAACATCTTTAAACTTGGATATAACATACAAGTAATATCTGTTTAGAAAAAAGGTACAATATAATTGTCAAGGCTTTAAATCATATTTTAAAGAAAGCACTTTATTTTACTCTCGATAAAAATTATAGGTTGCTGAAGAAATAGAGAAAATGTCATCTAGAGAGAGTGCTTTACAAATTAAAATATTAGATCTGGAAACTGAGCTTAGAAAGAAAAATGAAGAACAAAATCAACTTGTTTGCAAAATGAACAGTGTAAGTATAAGCATGGCTTAACATATTATAAAAGATAACATTTAACATTCTTACCATGTAGAAAATACAAAGTGAGTGAATCAAGGCTATTGTTTTACTGATAATATTAGAAATGACAAGCAATATAAGACATAAAAAATAAAAATGTTATGCCAAATAATTTATTATTCTGCCTCCTTGGATAGCATGTATTGCATTGTCCTCAAATCTTATCAAATCTCATCAGGCCCTTTCCCTACATATTACTTTTGCAATGACAACTGCTTAATGAAAATTACAGATATAATCTACTTGATTTCATCCTGATATGAATTTTTCATTTTTTAAAGATAAACACAATTTAAACTGTTATTACAAGTGAGTTTTATATCTGTCTTGAATAATTAATATTTTGTTTTAGAAAGTTATAATTTTGTATTAAACATTCAGTATTGTTAGATATACATGTGAGATGGATGCTTTAGTCCACGCAGCCATGAAATGAAAATACCAAATTGACTGTGTTTAATTATTCTTCTGTTTTTTTTTTTTCCTGAATACTCATGAAACGGTCAATTGGCATAGAATATTCTGAAAGCTAGCATTACTCATGGTTAAATTACGTAATAACTGTCTACTAGATAATGACATAGAGAATAATGATACTGTGTTTTTTCCAGGATCCAAAGACTCCATGAAATCTATTTTTTTTATTCCCAAGTGTCTAAAAAGTTGAAAACCTAAAAGATTCAAGAGTTAAATGATTTTTGACATGCACAATTTGATTTTATTGCCATCAAAAGTTTCTTGACAACTTAATCAGAACAAAACATTGATCACCTTTAATTTAGCACAGGTCTTCCATTTATTTCTAAACTTTTTTTTAACTCACCGTTTGACTTTCTGATATTGTAAAATATGTGAGCTATTTTTTGTGTAATTGAAGCATCTGAAAAAATAAATGAGGTGGGTTTTGCTGTAATGTCCCTAGTACTTGGCTAAAGCTAGTAAAATAAATAGATCCCATTCACAATTGCTACAAAGAGAATAAAATACCTAGGAATCCAACTTACAAGGGATGTGAAGGACCTCTTCAAGGAGAACTACAAACCACTGCTTAAGGAAATAAGAGAGGACACAAACAAATGGAAAAACATTCCATGCTTATGAATAAGACGAATCAAGATCATGAAAATGGCCATACTCCCCAAAGTAATTGATAGATTCAATGCTATCCCCATCAAGCTACCATTGACTTTCTTTACAGAATTAGAAAAAAATACTTCAAATTTCACATGGAACCAAAAAAGAGCCCACATAACCAAGACAATCCTAAGCAAAAAGAACAAAGCTATAGGCATCACGCTACCTGACTTCAAACTATACTACAAGGCTACAGTAACCAAAATAGCATGCTACTGGTGCCAAAACAGATATATAGACCAATGGAACAGAACAGAGGCCTCAGAAGTAACACCACAAATCTACAACCATCTGATGTTTGACAAACCTGACAAAAACAAGCAATGGGGAAAGGATTCCCTATTTAATAAATGGTGTTGGGAAACCTGGCTAGCCATATGGAGTAAACTGAAACTGGATCCCTTGCTTACACCTTATACAAAGATTAACTCAAGATGGATTAAAGACTTAAATGTAAGACTAAAAACCCTAGAAGAAAACCTAGGCAATACCATTCAGGACATAGGCATGGACAAAGACCTCATGACTAAAACACCAAAAGTAATGGCAATAAAAGCCAAAATTGTCAAATGGGATCTAATTAAACTAAAGAGCTTCTGCACAGCAAAAGAAACTATCATCAGAATGAACATGCAACCGACAGAATGGGAGAAAATTTTTGCAATCTATCTATCTGACAAAGGGCCAATATCCAGAATCTACAAAGAACTTAAATTTACAAGAAAAAAAAACCCCATCAAAAAGTGGGCAAAAAATATGAGCAGACACTTCTCAACAGAAGACATTTAGGCAGCCAAAAAACATATGAAAAAAAGCTCATCATCACTGGTCATTTAGAGAAATGCAAATCAAAACTACAGTGAGATACCATCTCACACCAATTAGAATGGCAATCATTAAAAAGTCAGGAAACAACAGATGCTGGAGAGGATGTGGAGAAATAGGATGCTTTTACACTGTTGGTGGGAGTGTAAATTAGTTCAGCCACTGTGGAAGACAGTGGCGATTCCTCAAGGATCTAGAACCAGAAATACCATTTAACCCAGCAATCCTATTACTGGGTATATACCCAAAGGATTATAAATCATTCTACTATAAAAACACATGCACACATATGTTTATTGTGGCACTATTCACAATAGCAAAGACTTGGAGCCAACCCAAATGCCCATCAATGATAGACTGAATAAAGAAAATGTGGCACATACACACCATGGAATACTATGCAGCCATAAAAAAGGATGAGTTCACGTCCTTTGCAGGGACGTGGACGAAGCTGGAAACCATCATTCTCAGCAAACTAACACAAGAACAGAAAACCAAACACCACATGTTCTCATAAGTGGGAGTTGAACAATGAGAACACATGGATACAGGGCAGGGAACATCACACACCAGGGCCTGTCAGGGCGTGGGGGGCTGGGGGAGGGATAGCATTAGTAGAAATACCTAATGTAGATGACGGGTTGATGAGTGCAGCGAACCACCATGGCACGTGTATACCTATGTAACCAACCTGTACGTTCTATACATGTATCCCGGAACTTAAAGTATAATAAAGAAAAATTTAAAAAAAAGATCTGATGTTTTGTTAAACCTGATAATTTTTGTACTAGTAAAATTCTAGAATTCTAAGCATAGATTTAAACATTGCTGAAAAATGAGTTTGTGTGTTATGCCTTCCAGGGAACAGTTAAGTGGGCAGTATTTATTTAATATACCTGCTTCAGCCCCATTTGAATTGTAAGCACTCTGAAAGCATAGTCGTCTATATCCCTGGTGTCTCTCACAGTGCCCTGCTCACCTGCAGGCCTTTTTGTATTTTCTGTCCAAGTACCCTAATGGGGTGGTGCAGAATGGATGTACAGATCTGAGGATGACCTCAGCAGCTTAATCCAAGGCACCCCTCCTGAAGCCTGAAATGTCTTTGAAGTCTTATGTATTATGCTAAAATCCATTGACATTTTACATTCTACCCTACAAAATAAGTATGTGTTACGATTTTTCTTTCCAAATTGTTGAGTAAAATTCATTGTATTCATCCTGTGACTTTGTACTGCCCAGCCTAGCTCATTGTTTTTTACCTGCCCCATTTGCTGAGCTGGGCATTGCTCAGTTTCAGAAGGTATCAGGTGTCATTGAACACCTGATATGAAGGATGTAAAATTTCTCTCTTTTCTATCTAGGTGTCTATATTTTAATTGGAAGCTAGATGATATTTGCAACCTGTCTTTATCTAAAGCATTGTCAGTGAACTCACCTACTCAGGAATTCATATGCACCTTAGTTAAAAAAAAATGTATTGCGGTTTTAAATTTTTTCCTCAAAGAACCACTGTAATATGAAGAATTCTTTTTATTTTTTAAGGGATTCTAAAAATAAAATGTTCACATTATCAAAACTAGAATTCTATCAACTTTTAAGGCATTTAATTATTTTGGAATAAAATGTGAATTTTTAGACAGAAAATGGCAAAAACTAGTATGAAAATATATCATGTTACATGTGAAATTATGACAGTTGTTAAAGAACCTATTAAGTTAATCATGTTAAATATGTAATAATTTGGGGCTAAATGAATGTGTATTATAAATTATATCAGTGAAGATCAACCGTGTGTGCTTTAATTATTAATTTTAAAGAAGAGTGAGCTCTAAGAATAAACACATCAGATGTGAGTATTCTTTTAAAAAATCAAAAAATTATCTAGTTATTGTATATTTGTTTTTAGTATTATGATTCTGGTCCTTTGGAATGAATGCTATTATTACTTATCTGTATTTTTTTCCTTTTTTCTTTAGAAAGCACAACATCAGGAAGTGTGTTTGAAAGAAGTACAAAATAGTCTTGAGAAGTCGGAAAATCAAAATGAGAGTATTAAGAATTATTTACAGTTTCTTAAAACTTCTTATGTAACAATGTTTGAATAAATTGTCAAACTTATTTTCTCTAGGAGATTTTTATTATGAGTCTAAAATGTGATTAGGTAAAAAAATAAATATACTACCAGTTACATCTAATACTACCAGGTAGTAGTATTAGAGGTTTTTATCTAAAGATTTTTGAAACATAATTTATCTAACTGAAACTTTAAAATAGGATAGTTGTTACTATTCCTGTTTGCCGGATAATTCTTATTTATCTCTGGTTTAATTTATTTTAAAATTAAATTGGTTAGAATATTTTTCTCACACATACACATGGAAGTCAGATTCATTCTTTGTGATGTTTGTAGCCACCATTCAATCAAGTGAATTTGTGGTAAGTCTTGGTCAATATGATTTTAAATAATGTATATAATTGTTTTGTATTGTGATATATAAATATAATGTAAAATATTCTGAATTTTAATTTTTAATAATGGTGTAATTACATACTTTCTAAAGCTACTAAATGTCTCAATATACTACACTTAATATTGTTTCAAGTATATGCTGAGTTGCCATTATAATTTCTGTTAGGTTTTAAGTATACAATTTTAAGTCATCGCTATTAAGTACCAGCTGCTAATGACAGATGAAAATGTGGTCATACGTTCTTTCTTTATAAAGAATAGACATTCAGGCCGTCTTCAATTTGTAGTCTCTTTTATTCATTTTATACTAATGATTATCTGATATTATTATTATTATTTTAGACATTCTAGAGCCCCTTAGTTAAATAAAAGATTAAAGGGGAACAGCTTATCCCACCCTTTCCATGGCCAACTCACATGGGGATGATCAAAATAAGCACTCTTAACATCAAGAAGGTTTAAAATAAGGTCTTTAGTATTGGGATGAAGTTTTCCAAGTTGAAAAAGAACTTGTTTGCTATAATCTCCCACTGTGTGTGCCAAGGCAGGATACTCTAAAAGGGGATGACGTGGTTTACAAAGGATCAAGTAATAGTGACTCCTCTTGGACAATGACTTGAGAGCTGTTGATTCAGAGGAACACTCAGGTCTTAAAAGATCACTAAAAAAGTCAGGTTGTGAACTACACAGTTCCAGCCTATGAACCGAAGTATCTCTTTAAGATGTTTTATGCTCTTTTTCTGATCAGAGATGGGGGCCTGGTCCCCTCTGATCCCCTCACTTTTAAGACTGTTATATCATCCACAGATGCTTACTTTCTAGTGACCCAATTTCTTTGTAGTATTTTTCTTAAAATAGCAAAATACAGAGTGTCAGAACTGGCCACACTTTTTACCCAACAATTGCTAACAAGATTAGTGTCACTTTTTAAAAAATCTTAATACTCATGGTACTAAAAACGTACTTGACCCTTGCAGCCCTTTCTTTATCTCCTAACGCAAAGGGAGCCTTAAATGCCCACATGAAAGCAAAGCTCTTGAGTTTTACTCACTAAACTGTGAGCTCCTTAAGGGCCGAAATGTATCTTAGTCATATAAATATCTGGGCACTCAGTTGATGTTTGTGGATAGATGGACAGATGTTGAAAGAGGCAGGTATTCATATTCCTGTTTTAGATATGAAAAATGTAAGCAAAAAGGATTAATTACCATGGCTGTGGTATGAAACTTAAGTTTAAAGTTGGCATTTAAATTCAAGTCTGCAACATTAAAGTTCTGTGTACAGTGCTATTTTCCCACTATAGCAGCAGCCCAGCAGCAGTGCTGCTATGATTGATTAAGCACTTGCTATGTGCCAGAGTTAATAATTGTGATAATATATTAACTCATTTAATTTTCAGGAAACTAAGACATGGAAAGCTTAGGTAACTTGCCCAAGGTCGCACAGCTAGTAAGTGGCAGACATCCGGAGTCTCTGCTCTGCTCTTAACTCACCATACTACCTCTGTATCCATTTCATAAATAAAGATAGTAGTTTCTTTTAACAGTAATGCATTTGTCTTACCCATAAATACCTCCTTTCTCATATTTTTAATTTTTTATTGTTACCCAAGTAATTTGTGCTTATGGCATTTAAAAATTGGTGCCTGCAGCTTTAGACAGACTGTGGAAGGAAAAGACTACCACAAAGTTCCTAAGGTTGGTATTTAGCTCCTAGTGACAACGTGGCAAAAGAAAGTTGTTGAATGCTAGAGTTTAACAGTCTCTGCTTAATACTGTTTCCATGTGAAGCATTAGGTACACACATTGGGCCTACCTGGTATGTGACCTAAATCCAATGTCAGCAAGGCCCTTCAGCCAGAAAGCCAATTTCCCCAGAGTACTAAAAGATCTGCAGGATTTTCCCTTTATCTTTGATATTCAGGCCCTCAGTACTTTCTAAGTTGTAAATATTTTCTTCCATTATCTATGTTATTATTACTTCTCATGTTCCTTTCCTCCTCTTTAGTTGGCTCCTGGATCTGACCTCCCTGCAGCTTGGTCTTTTCCCTCAGGTTATCTGCACTGGGTCTCTTATGAGGTATTTCCTCCAGCGATTTTTCTGACCACTAATGTTATTTTCAAAGTCAGTCATTCTCTTTTTCTGTTGGATATTGAACTTTTAATTAAGAAATCATGTGGTAGTTTTTAGTTTCTGAAAATCTTTTTTTAGTTCTATGATTCCATGATATTTTTCATTAAAATTATCTTGTCTCTTCCATTGGTTCTGCTTCAGTAGACATCTGTCTTATTTCTGTTCTGCTGGTCATCTTTCTTCCCATGCTCCATAAATTAATTTAACTTTTCCTGGCCTACTCAAGCTGTGGTTTCCTCAGCATCTGCCAGCACCCTGTTGTGCACATCTCTTGGGCAGTAGCAAACTAAGTGGTAAGAGATGTGGTGGCTTCATTTCTCATGGGCCTGTGAGACCTCTTACCATCTGATAACTTTCTATGAGGAGCTGTTTTACTCCCAGACCTTTTCAGTCTCAAGCAGCAGTTCTTTCCCAACTACAAAGATTGGAAAGCCCTTCACTAGAGAGCCCCTTCAAGGTTTTCTGAGGTCAGCAGGTCTGTTGCAGCAAATGGCAAATGAAGTCCTCTTAGGAAGTGAGTCACAGCAGGGTCTGTAGCTGGAAAAATATACAGCAATTTAAAGAATGAATTTGATCTATCTCTGTTGGCTTGCAGTTTATTCGTTATATTTAGGTGAAAAAAAGTCACAAAATCATGTTTATTTTTGTAATTAAACACTTCTCTGTATATAGGTTCACATATGTTGGTATGCACATGGAGAAAGGAATAGAAACCCACACACCTGATACGGTTTGGTTCTGTGTCCCCAACCAAATCTCATCTCAAATTGTAATCCCCACGTGTTGGGGGAGGGGCCTGGTGGGAGGTGATTGGATCATGGGGTGCATTTCCCCCTTGCTGTTCTCTGGATAGTGAGTTCTCATGAGATTCAATGATTTAAAAGTGTGTGGCAGTTCCCCCCCTCACTCAGTCCTCCTGCTCTGCCATGGTAAGATGTGCTTGCTTCCCCTTTGCCTTCCACTGTAATTGTAAGTTTCCTGAGGCCTCCCAGTCATGCTTCCTGTTAAGCCTGTGAAACTGACTCAAACTCAAATCAGCAAGATAAAAATAATCCCATTAAAAAGTGGACAAAGGATATGAATAGACAAATTCTCAAAAGAAGAAATACAAGTGACCGACAAACATGCAAAAAATGCTCAATATCACTAATTGTCAGGGAAATGCAAATTAAAACCACAATGAGATACCACCTTACTGCTGCAAGAATGGCCATAATCAAAAAATCAGAAAAGAATAGATGTTGGCATGGATGTAGTGAAAAGGGAACACTTCTACACTGCTGGCGGGAATGTAAACTAGTACAACCACTATGGAAAATAGGATGGAGAGTCCTTAAAGAACTAAAAGTAAAACTACCATTTGATCCAGCAATCCCACTACTGGGTATCTAAAGGAAAAGAAGTCGTTCTGTGAAAAATAACTTGCATATGCATGTTTATAGCAGCACAATTTGCAATTGCAAAAATATGGAACCAGCCTAAATGCCTGTCAACCAATGAGCGGATAAAGAAAATGTGGTACATATACATTGTGGAATACTACTCAGCCACAAAAAGGAAAAAAATCACAGCGTTCACAGCAAACTGGATGGAGTGGGAGACCATTATTCTAAGTGAAGTAACTCAGAAATGGGAAACCAAATATTATATGTTCTCATTCATAAGTGGGAGCTAAGCTATGAGGATACAAAGGCATAAGAATGATACAATGGACTTTGAGGACTCCGGGAAAGGGTTGTGGGGAGGGGAGGGATAAAAGACTACACAATGGGTATAGTGTAAACTGCTTGGGTGATGGGTGCACCAAAATCTCAGAAATCACCACTGACGAACTTATCCATGTAACCAAACACCACCTGTTCCCCAAAAACTATTGAAATTTTTTTAAAAAAAATAATTTCATTGTAATAATGCCAAGGAAAACTTCTAGAATGTCACCCGAATGTAATCCTAAAACTCGTTTTTGTCTATATTTATAAAATTTGCTTTAACTTCTATAGACAAACAGTTAATTACCTTAAAACTTCATAAATTTGCATTTCCAGGCTAGAAGTATAACTTGATTTCACTATTTTGAGCTTGTTTAATTTGAAATTTTTTATTTAAGCCTTTCTGATAGTATACATATGGTAGTGTAAACATTTCAAGAAATAAGAATTTTAATTTCAAATGACTCATGTTAAAATACCAAGCAAAATACTGTATGGTATATTCGATACTCAAAGACTTCTTTTTCCTGCGTGACATAGAAAGAACTTTTAGAAATTAATAAAAATGTGATTTCCAACAATAAAATATCAAAAGATAAGAACAGACAAATCACAAGAGAAGAATTACCAATGGCCAATAAACATGTTTACAACATATTCAGATTAATTAGTAAGGGAATGTAAAGTAAAACTAATCTTTTTATTATTTTTGCCTACAATAATTTTAAATCATTAATTCATAGGATTGAAAAGATGAGATAAAATGAAGATTCTCTCGTATTACCAATGGAGCTTATTGTTTCATTATCTGGGTACCACACAATATATTAACTATAGCTCTATTGTTAAATAATTGCATTTCCCAAGATTGGCAAAAAAAATCTCCAAATGTTGGGATATTAGAAAGATAATTAGGAAAAAGGCTGGGCTCAGTGGCTCGCGCCTGTAATCCTAGCACTTTGGGAGGCCAAGGTGGGTAGATCACCTGAGGTCAGGAGTTCAAGATCAACCTGGCCAAAATGGTGAAACCCCATCTCTACTAAAAATATAAAAATTAGCTGGGCATGGTGGCAGGCTCCTGTAATCCCAGCTACTTAGGAGGCTGAGACAGGAGAATCACTTGAACCCGGGAGACAGAGGTTGCAGTGAGCAGAGATCATGCCACTCCAACCTGGGTGACAGAACAAGACTCTATTAAAAAAAAAAAAAAGATATTTAGGAAAAAAACCCAACTGACTAGAAATTAAAAATACTTATAAATAATATTTAATAGATAAAAATAGATTTTTGGAGGGAGAAAATGGCAGATAGGAGGCAGGACTAACTTGCAGCTCCCACTTGGGCGGACGGAGCAATGTGGAGTCCCATATCATGAGCTTTTGCTCCAATAACTACCACAGGAACATACCAGGAATGCTGAGAGAATCCACAGACCCTTTGAAGGAGGTTTCCTGGGTTGCTGCTGCAAGCTCCATGGGACAGCTGAGGAACTGTGAGTAGGCTTTTTTTTCTCAGCTGGGAGGCTTGTAGCCTGAGGCAAGTTCTCAACCTTGCTCACTGGCTGCCTGGAAATAAACTTGGTGCTATTGTGGGGGCAAAGTGGGAGTGAGACTGGCCTTTCAGGCTGTGGGCTGCATGGAAGTTGGGTGAGGCTGTGGCTGCTGGCTTTCCCCCACTTCCCTGGTGATCTATGTGACACAGCAGAGGCAGCCATAATTCTCCAGAGAACATAACTCCATTGGCCTGTGAACCACACTCCCAACCCCTACAACAGCAGCAGCAAGCCCTGCCAAGGAGACTCTGAGCTCAGACGCGCCCAACCCTGCCCCTACCCCCAACCCCATGGTCTTTCTCTACTTGCCCTGGTAGCCAAAGACAAAGGACATAATCTCTTAGGAGCTCTATGGCCCTGCCCACTGCTTGATCCTCCCTATACTACTGCAGCTGATGCGCTCTTGAAAGTGCCACCTTCTGACTGGAGGCCAACCAACAAAACCAGCACACTTAACAAAAATACAACCAAGGACCCTCACAGAGTCCACTCCCTTGCTACCTCCACCAGTGCAGGTGTTGGTATCTACAGCTAAGAGACTTGAAGATGGATCACATCACAGGACTCCTTGCAGACACTCCCCAGTACCAGCCCGAAGCCTGGTAGCTCCACTGGGTGGCTAGATCCAGAAGAGAAATAACAATCGCTGTAGTTTGGCTCTCAGGAAGCCACATCCCTAGGGGAAAAGGGAGAGCACCACATCAAGGGGGCACCCCCGTGGAACAAAAGAATCTGAATAGCAGCCCTTGAGTCACAGATCTTCCCTCTGATGTAGTCTACCCAAATAAGAAGGAACCAGAAAAACGATTCTGGAAATAAGACAAAATAAGATTCTTTAACACCCCCAAAGATCACACTAGCTCACCAGCAATGGATCCAAACGAGGATAAAAATCTCTAAATTGCCAGAAAAAGAATTCAGAAGGTCGACTGTTAAGCCAATAAAGGAGGCACCAGAGAAAGGTGAAATCCAACTTAAGTAAATAAAAAAAAAGATACAGAATACAAACGGAAAAATATCTAGTGAAATAGCATAAATAAAAAACAACCACAACTTCTGGAAATGAGGGATATACTCAGAATTGTGAAATGCACTGGAAAGTTTCAGCAACAGAATTGAACAAGTAGAAGAAAAAACTTCAGAGCTCGAAGACAAGGCTTTGAATTTATCTAATCCACAAAGAAAAAGAAAAAAGAACTTAAAAAAATGAGCAAGCCTCCAAGAAGTTTGGGATTATTTTAAATGACCAAACCTAAGAATAATTGGTGTTCTTGAGGAAGAAGAGAACTCTAAAAGTTTGGAAAACATATTTGAGGGTATAGTTGAGGAAAACTTCCCTGGCCTTGCTAGAGATGTAGACATCCAAATACAAGAAGCTCAAAGAACACCTGGGAAATTCATTGCAAAAAGATTATCACCTAGGCACATAGTCATCAGGTTATCTAAATCAAGAGGAAATAAAGAATCTTAAGAGCTGTGAGGCAAAAACATCAAGTAACCTATAAATGAAAACCTATCAGATTAACAGCATATTTCCAAGTAGAAACCCTGCAAGCTAGAAGAGATTGGGGTCCTATCTTTAGCATCCTTAAACAAATGAATTGTCAGTCAAGAATTTTGTATCTAGCAAAACTAAGCTTCATAAATAAGGAAAGATATGGTCTTTTTCAGACAAACAAATGCTGAGAGAATTGCCACTACCAAGCCAGCACTGCAAGAACGGCTAAAAGGAGCTTTAAATCTTGAAACAAATCTCTAAAATACACCAAAATAGAATCTCCTTAAGCATAAATCTCACAGAACCTATTAAACAACAACACAATGAAAAAAAACTCAAGGTGTTCAGGAAACAAATAGCACAATGAGTAGAATAGTACCTCACATCTCAATACTAATGTTGAATGTAAATGGCCTAAATGCTCCACTTAAAAGATAGAGGATGGCAGCAGACTGGATAAGAATTCATCATCCAACTATATGCTATCTTCAAAAGACTCACCTGACACATAAGGACTCACATAAACTTAAGGTTAAGGGGTGGAAAAAGGTATTCCATGCAAATGGACACCAAAAGTGAGCAGGAGTAGCTATTATATCAGACAAAACAAACTTGAAAGCAACAGCAGTTAAAAAAAAAGTGACATCATGTAATGATAAAAGGATTAGTCCAACAGGAAAATATCATAATCCTAAATATATATGCACTGAACACCAGAGCTCCTAAATTTATAAAACAATTACTATTAGACCTAAGAAATGAGATAGACAGCAACACAATAATAGTGGGGGATGTCAATATTCCACTGATAGCACTAGACAGGCCCTCAAGAGAGAAGGTCAACAAAAAAACAACGGACTTAAATTATACCCTACAACAAATGGACTTAACAGATATTTACAGAACATTCTACCCAACAACTGAAAAATGTACATTCTATTCATCAGCACATGGGACATTCTCCAAGACAGACCACATGACAGGCCACAAAACAAGTCTCAACCAATTTAAGAAAATTGAAATTATAGCAAGTACTCTTTCAGACCACAGTGAAATAAAACTGGATATCAAATCTAAAAGGAACTCTCAGTACCATGAAAATACATGGACATTAAATAACCTGCTCCCAAACGATCATTGGGTCAACAATGAAATCAAGATGGAAATTTAAAAAAGTATTTGAACTGAACGACAATAGTGACACAACCTATCTAAACCTCTGGGATGCAGCAAAGGTGGTACTAAGAGGAAAGTTCATAGCATTAAGTGCCTACATCAAAAAGTCTGAAAGAGCATAAATAGACAATCTAAGGTCACTCCTCAATGAGCTAGAGACACTTCTTTTCCCAGAGGAAGTCATTATATGAAAAAGATACCTGCACACACGTTTATAGCAGCACAATTTGCAATTGCAAAAATATGGAACCAGCCCAAATGCCTATCAATCAACGACTGGATGAAGAAAATGTGATGTGTGTATATATATATATATATATATATATATATATATATATATACACACACACACACACATATATATCTATACACATATGTGTGTGTGTGTGTGTGTGTGTGTAGATAGATAGATGATAGATAGATAGACAGTGGAATACTACTCAGCCATAAAAAGGAACAAAATAATGCTTTTGCAGCAACCTGGATGGAATTGGAGACCATTATTCTAAGTGAAGTAACTCAGGGATGGAAAACCAAACATCATGTGTTCTCACTCATAAGTGGGAGCTAAGCTATGAGGATGCAAAGGCGTAAGAATGATACAATGGAATGTGGGGACTCTGGGGAAAGGGTGGGAGGGGGGTGAGGGATAGAAGACTATACATTGGGCACAGTGTACACTGCTCAGGTGATAGGTGCCCCAAAATCTCAGTAATCACCATTAAAGGACTTACTCATGTAACCAAACACCACTTGTTCCACAAAAACCTATTGAAATAAAAAATAATAAATTTTAGAACCAGGAACTATAAAATAAATCTAAAAATATTTTGAACTAAATTATAATGAAAATATGACACATTAAAGCTTATAAGATAGAATTAATCAATGGTTAGAGGGAAATTTATATAAATATATATGAGAAGGAAAATGGCTATAAATCAATATTCTACAATTCCACCTTAAGAAACTAGAAAAGCTACTTAAGAGGCTGAGGCAGGAGAATGGTGTGAACCCAGGAGGTGGAGCTTGCAGTGAGCAGAGGTCATGCCACTGCACTCCAGCCTGGGTGACAGCGTGAGACTCCACCTCAAAAAAAAAAAAAAGAAACTAGAAAAGAATCCCCCAAAGCCAGATTAGAAGAAAGAAAATATTAAAGATAACACAAACTAATAAATGTAAAAGCATACACAGAGAAACTTAGGTCAAAAGTTAATTCTTTGAAGATAATTCATTAAGGAAAACAGAAAAATTATTGATATTCCAAATGAAAAGGAGGATGTCGCTGCTGATCTTATATTGATAAGAGGAAGTTTTGAACATTATGCCAATAACTTTGAAAACATAGATGAAACTGGAAAATTCCTGAAAGAACACAGCATACCAAAACTCATAGAAGAAATAACATTGGAATAGTGTAATATTAATTGAATAAATAAAAAGTATTAAAGAGACCTGTAAGATTGTTGTATCAGTTCGAACCCTGAGAGTGCGCCAACAGAAAACACGAGGCGGTGTGGAGCAACATGCTGTTTTAATGAGCGCCTGGGTGCAGGAGGGCTGAGGCCTAAAATGGTGTCAGCCCCAAGTGAGGACAGGGCAAAGGTTTTATGGTCTCCTGTAAACAGGAAGTGTCCTAGTCTGATGAAACTGCTACGTTGTACCCGGATATCCTCTTTCTCGATCTTCAGGGGTACGTGTCTTCCGGCCAGGGTAGGTGTCTTCTGGCAGGCTCTCTTCCTGCTTCTGCTATCTTGCTGATGCCCGCTGCTGACACAAGTGGCCTTGTGCCTTGGGACTGGGCCTGAGAAGGGAGGAGCTCCTTAAGCTTTCAGGCCCCAGGGAGAATCTTACATTCCTATTTGGCTATAGAAAAGGGAAAAGGGATGACTTTCTCAATAACTACTTCAGGCATGACATAGGGGTGGCATGGCCACCTTAGAAAAAGAAAAACTTAATTTTGGGGGTATTCTTGAGAGACGGGTTGGTATCTATTGTGTCGTAGTAGCAGGAGCATCGTCTGGATTGCTGGTGCTTAACTGTAGTTTCAACAAGAGTTTTAATGGCTTTTATTATCAGTGGGATAACACAAGGGAGAAACAGGAGGAGCCCAGTGATGAAGATTATTGTCCCTACCAGCATTTTAAATTCTCCTAAATTAGAGAACCACCCTCCTAGAGGGTTTGTTAGGCCCCGTCCCTTCCAGGTTTGGACTGGTACATGGGCTACTTTTCTGATGTTTGAAGCGATTTCTAGAACCATTTTTTTGTTATCGTCTATGTTAAGACAGCAATTAGAGATATTAAACTTACCACAGACTCCACCCTCTTCTGCTAATAAGTAGTCTAGTGCTAGCCTGTTTTGATAAATTTTCACGAGGTTGCGCGAGCATTTCCAGGGCTGAGGCGGTTTGGTTATTGATTAGTTCTAGAACAGCATGTAGTCTAATTATTCTATTTAGCATATATATATAGGAGTGCGATAACCCCAAGAACCATCCTCAGCCCAAGTGGCAGGACCATAAAATTTGATGATTCATCGAGGAGGCCATTTGTTCCCTTGCCATCTTTGGCTTCCTCCTACCTTTAAGGATCGTTTTTTTTTGTTTAGGTTATTATATACATGGACTCCGAGGGTGTCGCCTGCTGTTAATGTTTTGGAGGAGGGAGTAGCCTTGGGGGTGAGCTTGACCCTGGTGCGATGGATCCAGTGGGGGTGTCCTTGGACTCTCACTGTAGTTGGCATGCTGAGTATCACAGTGTAGGGGCCTGTCCACTTAGGTTGTAGCTTTTGGTGAGGGCTGGGTTGGCAGATAAACACATCTGTGCCTGCAAAACAGTTATGTTGAGAGGACAAGGAGGTGTCAACAGGGAGAGGCATGGCCTTATTTGCTGCTTCACGAATGAAAGACTGTGTCTGGATTAAGGAGGGGAAGTAATTCCCGAGTGGCTTAGAGTTTGGTAAGGGTGGAGGCCCCAAGGCAAAAGTTCAGCCATACACGATTTCAAAGGGACTCTAAAAAGATGGTGGTTTTGGTGTTGTGCGGTCTCATGAGGGCGAAAGGGAGATTTTTTGTCCACAACTGGCAGGTTTCTAGAGCCAGCTTGCTGAGTTGGGCTTTAAGGACAGAGTTAATTTTTTCAACTTCGCCTGAAGACTGAGGCCTGTAGGGTGTATGGAGAATCTACTTTATTCTTAAGGATGTAGAGACGCCTTGGGTAATTTGGCTGATGAAGGCAGGCCCATTATTGGACTGGATGGATGTTGGGAGCCTGAAACGGGGAATTATATGCATGGTGAGTTTGTGTGATGACATTTGCACCTTCTGAAGTTGTTGGGAACGCTTCTACTTACCCAAGGAAAGTACAGGAAAGAGTAGAAGATAGTGGAGCTGTTTTATCGGGTAGCATGTGAGTGAAGTCTACTTGCCAACCTTGCCTGGGTACCTGACCCCGGGCTTGGTGGATAGGAAAAGGTGGCGGCCGGAGGGACCCCTGGGGTGACACTGCGTGGCAGATAGAGCAGGACTGGGTAATCTCTCAACACGGCTGGAAAGGTGAGGACAAGTGAGAATAGGGCAGAGAAATTGCAAGACAGGTTTGTAACCAACATGGAAATCATTGTGGAGGCTTTGGAGTTGAGGAAGATTTTGAGAGTGAGGAAGAACAGAGTATCCTTCCTTGACATACCATGGTCCTTGCTTTTGCAGGTTTGGGGCTCGGAAGTCCTCCTTTTCTTCTCAGGAGTAAAGAAACTGGCCTTGCATGGGTTGTAGGGCTACTTGTTTGGCTACCTGATCTGCTAGCACATTTCCAGCCGATATAGGATTGTCTGGGGTTTGGTGGCCCCTGCAATGAATGATGGCAACTTTCTGTGGGAGCCTGGCAGCTTGAAGGAGCTTGCTGATGAAAGAGCCATTTATGACAGGAGTGTTTTTTGCAGTTAGGAAACCCCGTTCTTTTCAGATGGACGAGTGTGAGTGCACTATGTGGAACGCATAACGAGAATTTGAATATATGTTGATCTGTTGTCTGGTTGCTAGAGTGAGAGCTTGAGTGAGGGTGATGAGTTCAGCTTTTTGGGAGGTGGTTCCTAGGGGGAGCAGATGTGTGTGGGGGGGGTGACACTATAGCATAGCCAGCATGCCAGCGTCCTGGATGTAGGAAGGAGCTGCCATTTAGAAACCAAGTACATCTGGAAGGGGTTGGTCTGTTAGGTTTGGAAAAGGTATAAGAAAGGTTTGAACAGTGTCCACACAGAAGTGTGTAGGGTCTCGGGTGGTTGTAGCTTGAGGTAAGAGCATGGCCGGGTTTAGAAAGGAGCTGGTTAGCACGGTGATTTGGGGAGTTTTTGTGAATACAGCATACAGTTGGAGGAGCTGTAGGGTAGAGATGAGACTTAGTACACTGTGGTAAGCTAGCATGTCTTTGATGTTATGGGTTGAATAAACTGTTAGGTTGGCATGAAGAGACAGTTTTAGGCTTTTAAGGGTGAGGATAGCAGCTGCTGCCAATGCTCAGAGGCAGGCAGGCCATCTGAGAACTGTGGCTTCAAGCTGTTTAGAGAGGTAGGCAACAACCTGGAGGGTGGGTCCCTTAGACTGGGTTAGAACACATAATGCAACTCCACGCCACTTGTCGGTATAGAGGGAGAAAAGTTTGGCGAGGTCTGGGAGAGTGAGGACGGGGGCTGAGGTGAGAGCCTTCTGGAGTAGACGGAAAGATTGGGTAATAGGCTGTGCAGGTTTTAAAGGCTCATGGTGAGGGCCTTTAGCAGCTTGGTATAACAGTTTGGCAAGTAGAGTGAAGGAGGGAACCCAGAGCCTAAAATATCCCGCTAGTCCTAGAAAAGAGAAAATTTCTTGCTTGGTTTGCAGAGGTGGGAAGGACTGGAGGAGGGATATGCGGTCCGTTGTGAGCCTTCGGGTTTGCGGGGTAAGAGCTAGGCCTAGATAGGTGACTGAGAGGGTGCATATGTGTGCTTTCTTAGGGGAGACCTGATACCCCTGTTCTGCCAAGAAGTTTAAAAGAGAGATGGTATGGGCATTGCAGTCTCTTTGAGAGAGGCTACATAGGAGCAGATTATTAACATATTGAAGGAGAGTGGTTGGTTTTAGGGATAAGGTAAAGAGGTCTCAAGCAAGGGCCTGTCCAGAAAGGTGGGGGCTGTCTCTAAAACCTTGAGGTAGTATGCACCAGGTGAGCTTACGTGAAAGGTGGGTGTCAGGGTTTTCCCACATGAAGGCAAAGAGGTTTTGGGAATCAGGGTGTAAAGGAATTGTGAAAAAAAAGCATCCTTTAGGTTTAGAACAGAAAAATCGGTGGTATTGGAGGGAACTGTGGAGAGTAAAGTATATGGGTCAGGAACTACTGGACATACTGGGAGTACAGCTTGGTTAATGAGCCTGAGATCCTGGACTAATTGATAAGTTCCATCTGGCTTTTTAACAGGTAGAATTGGTGTGTGAAAGGGAAATTTGTTGGGTGGAGTAGGTGACTGTTGAGGAGGCCAGAAATGATAGGCTTTAGGCCTATGAGAGTTGCTTGGGGGATGTGATGCTGCTTCTGTGATATGAACTGGGTGGTCTTTTTAAAGGTAATGCGGAGGGCAACTGAGGGTCTGGAAGTATCCTAAACAGCGGGGTTAACTATGGATGGGGGATAAGGAAAAGTTGCATGTTTTAAGGTGGGAGGTTGGAGGAGTAGAAGAAAGTTAGAAGCCCTGGAGGGGTCTGGGTTGCTGCGTTGGGTACCGTGGGGAATGTGGAAATGGATAGTGTGGAGTTTTGAAAGGATGTCTCTGCCTAGGAGCGGAGTTGGGCATGAGGGCAGGACTCAGAAAGAGTGAGTGAAGGAAAAGGTGTGCAGGGAACAGAAAAGTGGAGGAGTGGCTTGGGGTTTGGAGACTTATCCATCAATTCCCACAACAGAGACTTGGGAAGACTGGGTGAGTTCTGAAAAATTAGGTAAAGCAGAGTAGGTTGTCCGATATTAATTAAAAAAAAAAAAAACTATACTGGCCTACCTGCCACCATCAGATGAAGCGATGGTAGTTGCCGGGGCGTCCGTTCCAGGACACCATCAGTCTTCAGTAGCAAGGCCAATGAGATTCGAGTAGGAGGTTTTGGCTGGCTTAAGAAGGGGCAGTCCTTGCAGGGGCCACTCACAGTCCAACTTCCTGTGGGGTCCTTCACAGAGGGGACACTGCCTGGTGGGCTTACCTGGGTTTGGGCATTATCTGGACTAGTGGCCTTCATTGCCACACTTGAAACAGGCAGGTGGAGGTGGATTGCTAGGAGGCTTCCTTGTGGAGCTGTGGCCCTGTGGGCCTGCAGGGCCCCGATGGTGGAAGCAAGCATTTGAAACTCTCCCTGTTTTTGCCTTTTACTTTCCTCATTATGATTGTTAAAGACTTTGAAGGCTAAATTAAGAAGGTCTCGTTCTGGGGTGTGAGGGCCATCATCAAGCTTCTGAAACTTGTACCGAATATCAGGGGTGGGCTGGGAGATGAACCGAAGGTTTAAGATAGTAGTTCTTTCTGGGCTTGCTGGGTCTAGGTTGGTATATTTTCTCGTGGCTTCAGTTGAACCAGAGAGAAAAAGGGCTGGGTTTTTGTTAGGACCTTGCGTAATTTCTGAAAGTTTTTTATAGTTTACCACTTTATGGGCACACTTTTTGAGTCCTGCAAGGAGACACACAATCATGTGGTCTCGATGGCGGTGTCCAGAGGTCCTGTTTTGATAATCCCAGTGGGGTCCTGGTTGGGGACTGCCTCTGTGCCAGTAGGCTGGGCAGGAGCTTGGTGATGAATTGTATTAGCATGTGACGGAGCTAGGGTCCAGATACGGTCTTGGCCTTCTGGGGTGAGGGTGGAAGAGAGGATAATGTAGAGGTCATGCCAGGTTAGTTCATAAGACTGGATGAGGTACTGAAACTCTCTAATGTAAGAGGTAGGGTCTTCTGGAAATGAACTGAGTCTTTTGTTAATTTGAGAGAGATCAGTGAGGGAGAAGGGAACATGAACTCTAACAACACCTTTAGTTCCTGCTACTTCCCGAAGTGGGCACTCTAGCACCTGCACTGAAGTAAGGGTGAGGCATGGGCCAAAGATGGCACCCAAGCGAGTATGGGCGGGAGAGAAGGAAGAAGCCAGAAGTAGTTCCTGCTGAGGGTTTGAAGGGGAAAGGGGGGATGAGTTAACAGGCAGTGGAGGATAGATAGGGGCATAAGGCGTTGGGATGGGTTTACAAGCCTCAGGAGAGGGTGGTGGGGGAGGAGAATGGGTACAGGCAATTCTAGAATTGTCCTGAGGAGGGGACGGTGTAGGAAAAGAAGTGGATACTGCTGACTGAGAAGATGGCAGCTAGGAAGAGGGCTGCTGAAAGATGGCGGTTGAGAAGATAATGAGGAGGCTTAGGCGGTTAAAGAAGACGGTTGAGAGGAAGAGGTAGGGGCTGGGAGGGGTAGACAGCAGTCAGCTGGATTGAATGAGGAAAAAGAGGTAGGGTCAGGAGAAGAAGGGTGATGAGGGCAGCAAGAATGGAGGAGAAGGATTTGAATAGGTGAGCAAGAATTGCAGAGGTCGAGTTGTGATCTGAGTGCAAAAAGGCCTGGACATAAGGAATTTCTCCCCATTTCTCCAGTCGTTGGCAATAATTGCTTAAATCAGTTAAAATTGTAAAGTTGAATGTTTCATTTGTGGGCCATTTGGACCCATTATCCAATTCGTATTGTGGCCAGACTGAATTGCAAAAAATAACAAGGCACTTAGGGTGGATATCTTGCCTGAGGCCTAAGGTTTGCAGGTTTTTTATGAGGCAGGCTAGAGGGCTGTTTTTTGGAATGGAGGACCACGAGTTTCCCCATAATGAGGGTAGTCTTGGGAGAACAGGGAAAAGGAGACTGTCCTGGATGGCTGGAGGGATACGATAAAAGGAGTGA
Organism: Symphalangus syndactylus; assembly: GCF_028878055.3. Lineage (NCBI taxonomy): Eukaryota > Metazoa > Chordata > Mammalia > Primates > Hylobatidae > Symphalangus > Symphalangus syndactylus. Next base: position 40,169,218 of record NC_072441.2, on the reverse strand, counting down.
TTGTTACTACTGCGTTTTTCACTCCTGGAACAGGATCAAATGGCTTAGAGGCATCCCCCTAAGACCAGATGATCAGCGAGTGCCTGGAACATGCCGGAGCCTTCTTGGACCAACGTTGGGTTTTCAGACTGGAGAAACCAAGAGAGGCTGTGCAGATTTTTACCTGTTAACTGGGCTCCCGGGAAAACTTACCAGTAGGTGAGATCAGTGACTGAGGTGCATGCACAGAGAGATGACTGGAGATTGAGGAGCTTCCTTTGTCTTGTTGCTGTGGCCTCCTCTCTGGGATGGAGGGGTAGGTCCATGAGGGACATGGACTGGAGCCCCTCCTGGGTTTCAGCACCAGATGTAAGGTTCTTTTATCAGTTTGAACCCTTGGAGCACACCAATAGACAGGAGGCAATGTGGAACAACATGCTGTTTAATGAACACCTGGGTGCAGGCAGGCTGAGGCCTACAGTGGCGTCAGCCCCAAGTGGGGACAGGGCAAAGGTTTTATAGTCTCCTGTAAACAGGAAGTGTCCTAGTCTGACGTAACTGCCACATTGTACCCAGATGTCCTCTTTCTCAATCTTCAGTGGTACGTGTCTTCCGGCCAGGGTAGGTGTCTTCTGGCAGGCTCTGTTCCTGCTTCTGCTATCTTGCTGATGCCTGCTGCTGACCGAAGTGGCCTTATGCCTTGGGAGTGGGCCTGAGAAGGGAGAAGTCATTCATCTCCCTAAGCTTTCAGGCCCCATGGAGAATCTTACAAGACCCCCCACTATGACTGCAGACACATACATTCTAAAATCTTAGGATTCATTGCTGACTTTTCTCAAATTATTAAGTAAGAAGTAACATAAACCAAAGCTTCCAAAGAATAGAAGAGGAAATGCTTCTCAACTTTTTTCTTAATGAAGTCAGCATAATCTCAATAACTAAAACACAGCAAGGACATTTTAAAGAAAAACACATTCCAATATCACACATGAACGTAGACGCAAAAATCCTAATCAGAATATTAGCAAATTGGATTCAGCAATATGCAAAAAGGAGAATATATGATTATCAAATGGGAATTTATTTCAGAAATGCAAGTGTGGTTTAATATTTAAAATTGAATTAATTTAATTTGCTTTACTCTCCAAAATTTAGCATCTATTCATAATGAAAACTCTTAGTAAACTAGGAATAGATGTTGGAATGTCTGCAAAAAACTTACAGCAAACATCATCCTTAATGGCGAATTATTGAAGGGTCTGCTTGAGATTACAAATAAGATAACAATATCTGCTCTCACATATTTATATTCAAAATTGTATGGGAGGTCCTATCCAGTGCAATAAGGAAGAAAAAGAAATGAAAGGCATAAGAATTGAAAAGGAGAAATAAGATGGCCTTATTTGCAAATGACATTATTGTGTACATAGAAAATCCAAAAGAATTTATAAACTCCTATAATCGTGTGAATTTATTAATATATATGAATAGGTCAGTATACCAAAAATCACACTATTTCTGTATTGCAGAAATAAACATATAGGAATGAAATTTTAAAAATACCATTGATACTAGCATGAAAAAAAAATAGTCCACCTTTAAGTAATATTGCATCAAACACTGGACAGGCAAAATATCTGCAAGGCATTTACACTGAAAACTACAAAACATTACTGAAATTTTTCTAATCTAAAAAATTGAAGGATATATATCCATGAATTGTAAAGATCTTAGTCAACTTTCCAAATTGATCTGTAGATCTATAAATTCATTACAATCCCAGTCAAAAGCTCATTTTATTTTCTTAGATGGACATTGACAACCTGATTCTAAAATTTACATTTAAATAAAAAGGGCCAAGAATGGTTAAAGCAATCTTGGAAAACAAAGCTTAAGGACTTACAGTACAAGACATCAAAACTTACGAAGCTACACTTATTACAATAGAGTAGTAATGGAGCAAAGACAAATGGAACAATGAAACAGAATAAAGAGTTTGAGGCAAAATCCACCCATTTGGTTTATGATATCTGATTTATGACAAAGATGACACTGTAGTATATTGGGAATGAATTGTAGTTTCAATAAATGGTGCCAGACCAGTTAAATATGCACATGGAAAACAATCTTAATTTCTAGTTCAAGCCATGCACAGAATCTATTCAAGATGAATGATTGAACATAATATCAAGGTAAATCAAAGTTTTTAGAGGAAAATTTAGAGGACTATCTTCAATAGCTTGGAGTAGGTAAAGACTTCTTAAAGAGCATAGAGGATTGGACAAATTGGATTTATAAATTTTATAAATTATATAAATTATAAATCCAAATTTATAATTGGATAAATTGTGTTTCCTTTGTGATTAGCAATTAAAATTGAGAACTTCTGTTTATCAAAAGTCACAACTGAGAAAGTGAAAAGGTAACACAAAGAGGGATAGAAAAATATTATATAAAAATATTGGAGTTACATATATATATTTTTATATATATATATATATTTTTTTTTTTTTTCTCCAGCAAAGACTCATATCCAGAATTCATTTTACACTAACTGGGACCTAACTGTTGATTTTTAACAACCTAAGATAATTTTAATACAAATGGATAATTGAGTAAGTACATGTATATGGGAATAAATATCAGCTTCAGGTATTACTTGAAATATCATCAACTAAATATTAATGAGATATAAAACCACAGCACTTCTAAATTATGTACAAAATATTGATATAAACAAAATATTAAAGATTTATGATTTCAGAACTCTTCACAAAGCTTTCAAAGCACGTTCCCACTTGTAAGGATGTACCAGATGCTGTACTTGATACTGAACGTGCAAAGTTGAGTAATAACTCTTTTCGTGGCAATAGTGCTTCCCTACCTTTTGAAAACCACGACACAGTAGAAAATAATATGTGTTATGTCCAACTATGGTAAAAAGAGGTAGTTGCTTATAGCTAGAAATTCTGGTCCAAGGCTCTAGCCAACACAGATATTGTCCAGGATACTCCACTTTATGAGTTGAGGTTAGTATCTGTCCAGATTTGTAATCCATTCGTGCCTTAAGAAATCCATCAACAGCCTTTCTTCTTTTGTTCTAGCTTTTCTTTTACAAAAGATCCGGTGAACATCTCATGTTCCCGGTGGGAGAACTGGTGCTTCCTCTAGATGCCTTTGGATCTGAGATAGGTACATGAGCTAGATTTCTTATGTTCTTCTTCAATCTGGGTCTCTTGGTGCATCTAGACTATTCACAACTTGTTGCATGGAAGCAATAATTGGTGTCTTGTTAGTCTGCTTCCTGCCTCCACTTCTGTTTTCTGTTCTTTCTCCATGTAGTATGCATTTTCCTCATCCAGAGGGACACATGATTTCCATTATATGAAGTGCAGTATAATTTGGCTTTGAAATAGCTGAAATAAAAATTTTCATTTGCAATGGGAATATGGCTGAAGTAAAGTGATAGGCAAGCATTTCATAAAGTGGTATATAATTGTAGAATTTATGCATATTTTAAAATTATTATAATTTTTATCCTAATTCTGTGTATAACTTTCTTAGTTCTTTACAGTTGATGAATGCAAATTCTCAATACACATCTCGGAAAACTCTCTGACTTATACAAAATGTGAACTTATGTCTAGTTTACAAACATGTTTTATTTAAACTTATTTATAAAATGTTGAACATATAATTAATTGATGGGTTTACTGTGATACCTAGCTAGATACCAAGTCAAGGGATGATTTAGAAGATTATCATAATCACACATGAAAGTTTAATTGATTAATTATAATATCCTTTTATCTAGCATAAATATTTAGAGAGAACAATGGTCTATGATCACAGCATTAATTCTTACTAGGATTAGATTATAGTTGGACAATGTAATTACATAAATGCTCAAACTGAGGTAACAGGAACAGCCAGAACAAGATTCCCTAGGCTGGTTTACAGTCATCTGATTGCTACTGGTGGTGGGAATCTTAGAGATGATGAGTGATGAGCTTTGCATAGGAATGTTAGTAGCAAGCGTTGGCCAAGCAGAATGTTGTTTAATGAGGCGAGGCCACAGGAATTGGTAAAGGCTATGACCCCCATAATAAAACTTTATGAGGCTACAACTTCCTAATTATGAACAGTCAGAAATGAATTAACAACCCCCAATCATTAAAGACAAAATGATCCAATTGTTATTCTCCAACTTCTTATAATGAGACAATTCTGTAACCAAATATTTCAGTATATGATTTTGGGATTCCTAAGTAAAGAAAGAAATTTTTACTAAAATTAGTAAGTAAGTTGCCTGTAATATGTTATTCATTAATAGACTGGTAAGAAGGTAATGAACAAAGTGTATTACAAAATAGGTAAAAGAATTCTTAATGTGTAATGATTTTTGAGGCAATTGGAAGAGAGAGTATAAAGACAATTTATGTAAGTATTTCTAATTATCAGTATAAATTCTATAAATTCTGTAGTTTTCTTCAAACCACTTACACACATTTCTTGGTAAAATTATTTCAAAGTATTTTGGATTTTTGTGTAGATATTAAGAATTATTGACCTCTAGTAATTAATAGTATATATGAATGTAAAAGTTTTATCTTGTATTTAGCCACATTACTAATCAATTTTGTCAGTTTTCCAATTGAGTCTTTGGCCTTTTCTGAATAAGCAGTCTAAGATTGTAATTAGCAATATTGTTAATATTGTATCACTGTTAAGTGTCAATAATATTTACAATGTCTTTACAAATGACTTGTTCATATTGGGATCCAAATGAAATCCACATATTTCATTTGGTGGATATGTTTCTTGTAATCTATAGCAACCTTCTCCTATATTGTCATGACATTTATTTATGGATAAATTTGATCATTAGCCCTGTAAAAGTTCCCACAATTTGTATTTGGCTCATGACATTTTAAAATGTTTCTCCATCTCCTCTATTTCCTGTAAATCAGTAGTTAGGTCCAAGATCATGAATGAATTCAGGTCTAAAATTTTTTTGACAAGTATTCTTCATAGGTGATACCATATGCTTTCAATTGTATCATGCTAAGAGTATGGTAATATCTGATTGTTACACTTTTATTAGTGTGAAAATGGGTCAGTGATTTCACGTGATGTCAGACTGATTCATTCATTAAAAAAATTAGATCAATCTTTTTTTAAATTATACTTTAAGTTCTAGGGTACAAGTGCACAACGTGCAGGTTTGTTACATATGTATACATGTGCCATGTTGGTGTGCTGCACCCATTAACTTGTCATTTACATTAGGTATATCTCCTAATGCTATCCCTACCCCCTCCCCTCACCCTACAACAGGCCCCAGTGTGTGATGTTCCCCTTCCTGTGTCCACGTGTTCTCATTGTTCAATTCCCACCTATGAATGAGAACGTACAGTGTTTGGTTTTTTGTCCTTGTGATAGTTTGCTGAGAATGATGGTTTCCAGCTTCATCCATGTCCCTACCTACAAAGGACATGAACTCATCCTTTGCTATGGCTGCATAGTATTCCATGGTGTATATGTGCCACATTTTCTTATTACAGTCTATCATTGATGGACATTTGGGTTGGTGCCAAGTCTTTGCTATTGTGAATAGTGCCGCAATAAACGTACGTGTGCATGTGTCTTTATAGCAGCATGATTTATAATCCTTTGGGTATATACCCAGTAATGGGATGGCTGGGTCAAATGGTATTTCTAGTTCTAGATCCTTGAGGAATCGCCACACTGTCTTCCACAATGGTTGAACTAGTTTACAGTCCTACTAACAGTGTAAAAGTGTTCCTATCTCTCCACATCCTCTCCAGCACCTGTTGTTTCCTGACTTTTTAATGATCACCATTCTAACTGGTGTGAGATGGTATCTCATTGTGGTTTTGATTTGCATTTCTCTGATGACCAGTGATGATGAGCATTTTTTCACGTGTCTTTTGGCTGCATAAATGTCTTCTTTTGAGAAGTGTCTGTTCATATCCTTCACCCACTTTTTGATGGGGTTTTTTTTTTCTTGTAAATTTGTTTGAGTTCTTTGTAGATTCTGGATATTAGCCCTTTGTCAGATGAGTAGATTGCAAATATTTTTTCCCATTTTGTAGGTTGCCTGTTCACTCTGATGGTAGTTTCTTTTGCTATGCAGAAGCTCTTTAGTTTAATTAGATCCCATTTGTCAATTTTGGCTTTTGTTGCCAATGCTTTTGGTGTTTTAGACATGAAGTCCTTGCCCATGCCTATGTCCTGAATGGTATTGCCTAGGTTTTCTTCTAGGGTTTTTATGGTTTTAGGTCTAACATTTAAGTCTTTAATCCATCTTGAATTAATTTTTGTATAAGGTGTAAGGAAGGGATGCAGTTTCAGCTTTCTACATATGGCTAGCCAGTTTTCCCAGCACCATTTATTAAATAGGGAATCTTTTCCCCATTTCTTGTTTTTGTCAGGTTTGTCAAAGATCAGATGGTTGTAGATGTGTGGTGTTATTTCTGAGGGTTCTGTTCTGTTCCATTGGTCTAGATCTCTGTTTTGGTACCAGTACCATGCTGTTTTGGTTACTGTAGCCTTGCAGTATAGTTTGAAGTCAGGTAGCATGATGCCTCCAGCTTTGTTCTTTTGGCTTAGGATTGTCTTGGCAATGCAGGCTCTTTTTTGGTTCCATATGAACTTTAAAGTAGTTTTTTCCAATTCTGTGAAGAAAGTCATTGGTAGCTTGATGGGGATGGCATTGAATCTGTAAATTACCTTGGGCCATTTTCATGATATTGATTCTTCCTATCCATGAGCATGGAATGTTCTTCCATTTGTTTGTGTCCTCTTTTATTTCGTTGAGCAGTGGTTTGTGGTTCTCCTTGAAGAGGTCCTTCACATCCCTTATAAGTTGGATTCCTAGGTATTTTATTCTCTTTGAAGCAATTGTGAATGGGAGTTCACTGATGATTTGGCTCTCTGTTTATCTGTTATTGGTGTATAAGAATGCTTGTGATTTTTGCACATTGATTTTGTATCCTGAGACTTTGCTGAAGTTGCTTATCAGCTTAAGGAGATTTTGGTCTGAGACAATGGGGTTTTCTAGATATACAATCATGTCATCTGCAAACAGGGACAATTTGACTTCCTCTTTTCCTAGTTGAATACCCTGTATTTCTTTCTCCTGCCTGATTGCCCTGGCCAGAACTTCCAACACCATGTTGAATAGGAGTGGTGAGAGAGGGCATCCCTGTCTTGTGCCAGTTTTCAAAGGGAATGCTTCCAGCTTTTGCCCATTCAGTATGATATTGGCTGTGGGTTTGTCGTAAATAGCTCTTATTGTTTTGAGATATGTCCCATCAATACCTAATTTATTGAGAGTTTTTAGCATGAAGGGCTGTTAAATTTTGTCGAAGGCCTTTTCTGCATCTATTGAGATAATCCTGTGGTTTTTGTCTTTCGTTCTGTTTTTATGCTGGATTACATTTATTGATTTGCATATGTTGAACCAGCCTTGCATCCCAGGGATGAAGCCCACTTGATCATGGCAGATAAGCTTTTTGATGTGCTGCTGGATTGTTTACCAGTATTTTATTGAGGATTTTTGCATCGATGTTCATCAGGGATATTGGTCTAAAATTCTCTTTTTTTGTTGTGTCTCTGCCAGGCTTTGGTATCAGGATGATGCTGGCCTCATAAAATGAGTTAGGGAGGATTCCGTCTTTTTCTATTGATTGGAATAGTTTCAGAAGGAATGGTCCCAGCTCCTCCTTGTACCTCTGGTAGAATTTGGCCGTGAATTCATCTGGTCCTGGACTTTTTTTGGTTGGTAGGCTATTAATTATTGCCTCGATTTCAGAGCCTGTTGTTGGTCTATTCAGAGATTTAACTTCTTCCTGGTTTAGTCTTGAGAGGGTGTATGTGTCCACGAATTTATCCATTTCTTCTAGATTTTCTAGTTCATTTGTGTAGAGGTGATCGTAGTATTCTCTGATGGTAGTTTGTATTTCTGTGGGATCAGTGGTGATATCCCCTTTATCACTTTTTATTGCATCTATTTGATTCTTCTCTCTTTTCTTCTTTATTAGTCTTGCTAGCAGTTAATCAATTTTGTGGATCTTTTCAAAATCTAGCTCCTGGTTTCATTGATTTTTTGAAGGGTATTTTGTGTCTCTATCTCCTTCAGTTCTGCTCTGATCTTAGTTATTTCTTGCCTTCTGCTAGCTTTTGAATGCGTTTGCTCTTGCTTCTCTAGTTCTTTTAATTGTGATGTTAGGGTGTCGATTTTAGATCTTTCCTGCTTTCTCTTGTGGGCATTTAGTGCTATAAATTTCCCTCTACATACTGCTTTGAATGTGTCCCAGAGATTCTGGTGTGTTGTGTCTTTGTTCTCGTTGGTTTCAAAGAACATCTTTGTTTCTGCCTTCATTTTGTTATGTACCCAGTAGTCATTCAGGAGCAGGTTGTTCAGTTTCCATGTATTTGAGCTGTTTTGAGTGAGTTTCTTAATCCTGAGTTCTATTGTGATTGCACTGTGGTCTTAGAGACAGTTTGTTATAATTTCTGTTCTTTTACATTTGCTGAGGAGTGCTTTACTCCCAACTATGTGGTCAGTTTTTGAATAAGTGCGATGTGGTGCTGAGAAGAATGTATATTCTGTTGATTTGGGGTGGAGAGTTCTGTAGATGTCTGTTAGGTCCACTTGGTGCAGAGCTGAGTTCAATTCCTGGATATCCTTTTTAACTTTCTGTCTTGTTGACAGTGGAGTGTTAAAGTCTCCCATTATTATTGTGTGGGAGTCTAAGTCTCTTTGTAGGTCTCTAAGGACTTGCTTTATGAATTTGGGTGCTCTTGTATTGGGTGCATAGATATTTATGATAGTTAGCTCTTCTTGTTGAATTGATCCCTTTACCATTATGTAATGGCCTTCTTTGTCTCTTTTGATCTTTGTTGGTTTAAAGTCTGTTTTATCAGAGACTAGGATTGCAACGCTTGCCTTTTTTGTTTGTTTGTTTTCCATTTGCTTGGTAGACCTTCCTCCATCCCTTTAGTTTGAGCCTATGTGTGTCTCTGTACATGAGATGTGTCTCCTGAATACAGCACACTGATGGTCTTGAGTCTTTATCCAATTTGCCAGTCTTTGTCTTTTAATGGGAGAATTTAGCCCATTTATATTTAAGGTTAATCTTGTTATGTGTGAATTTGATCCTGTCATTATGATGTTAGCTGGTTATTTTGCTGGTTAGTTGATGCAGTTTCTTCAGGAGCTCTTGTAGGGCAAGCCTGATGGTAACAAAATCTCTCAGCATTTGCTTGTGTATAAAGGATTTTATTTCTCCTTTACTTATGGAGCTTAGTTTGACTGGATATGAAATTCTGGGTTGAAAATTCTTTGCTTTAAGAATATTGAATATTGGCCCCCACTCTCTTCTGGCTTGTAGAGTTTCTGCCGAGAGATCCGCTGTTAGTCTGATGGGCTTCCCTTTGTGATTAACCCGACCTTTCTCTCTGGCTGCCCTTAACATTTTTTCCTTCATTTCAACTTTGGTGAATCTGAGAATTATGTGTCTTGGAGTTGCTGTTCTCGAGGAATATCTTTGTGGTGTTCTCTGTATTTCCTGAATTTGAATGTTGGCCTGCCTCTCTAGGTTGGGGAGGTTCTCCTGGATAATATCCTGCAGAGTGTTTTCGAACTTGGTTCCATTCTCCCCGTCACTTTCAGGTACACCAGTCAGATGTAGTTTTGGTCTTTTCACATAGTCCCATATTTCTTGGAGGCTTTGTTCATTTCTTTTTACTCTTTTTTCTCTAAACTTCTCCTCTCATTTCTTAGACAAATGGCTAAGTGGAATAACCAGTGTAGAGAAGTCCTTAAATGATCTTATGGAGTTGAAAACCATGGCACGAGAACTACGTGATGAATGCACAAGCTTCAGTAGCCGATTAGATCAACTGGAAGAAAGGATATCAGTGATTGAAGATCAAATGAATGAAATGAAGTGAGAAGAGAAGTTTAGAGAAAATAGATCAACTTTTTAACCTAATGATTTTAAGCAGCCATCGATATTCATTGCCAAGATCCATTATTTTATTAAGGAATCAAAATAGTGATTTTTCTAATTTTGTCGTTGTTCTGCATTTATTCACTGTGATTTTTCTATAAAGAACTTTCCTTCATCAACTGTGTTTATCCTCACATACAGGTTATAAGGGAAAAGATGAATATTTGATTCAATTTGCAGAATAATGAGTGAGTTCCTGGCAGCCTCCAGAAGCTACAAAATGTTTTGTTTTAATTTTAGTGTATTCTTGCAGAACATGGAATATACAAATATATCTATGTTTTTTCATCTACTTTAATTCACTGTAGTAATTTATTTTTTAATAATGGAAGTCTTCATAAATTTGACATATGACTTTTGGCTACTTCACTTAAGAGTGAGTGTGTATGTTGCAGATTCATGTGTGTGGTTTGCATTTTTTTGAGGTTTTGGTTTGTTCTTATTTTTCTTATTTCACATTTATGTTTTTAAGTTATTCTTTCTTTATTTTTTTTAATCACAGCAATCCTCCCCTCATCCGTGGTTTCATTTTGTGTGGTTCCAGTTACTCATGGTCAACCATGGTCAGAAAACAGGTGAGTACAATACGATATGATATTTTTAGAGAGACAACATTCATGTAACTTTTATTACAGTATATTGATATAATTATTTTGTTTTATTATTGTTGTTGTTAGTCACTTACTATCCCTAATTTGTAAATTAAACTTTATCATAGTTATGTATGTATTGGAAAAGCATAATATATGATATGGTTTGGATCTGTGTCCCCGCCCAAATCTTATGTCAAATTGTAATTCCCAGTGCTGGAGATGGAGCTTGGTGGGAGATGATTTGATCATGGGGCTGTTTCTCATGAATAGTTTAACACTGTCCCTCTTGGTGCCAGTTCTGTGATAGCAGGCAAGTTCTCGTGAGATCTCGTCATTGAAAAGTGTGTGGCACCTCCCCCAACCTTTGTCCTGCTCCTGTAACATGTAAGACGCCTGCTTCTGCTTTGCCTTCTGCCAGGAGTAAAAGCTCCCCTAGGCCTCCTATGAGGCAGATGCTGCCATGCTTCTTGCACAGCCCCTGGAACCATAAGCCAGTTAAACCTCTTTTCTTCACCCAGTCTCAGGTATTTCTTTATAGCAATGTGAGAACAGACTAATACAGTATTTATAAGGCTTGGTACTGTCCTCAGTTTCGGGCATCCACTGGGGGTCTTAAAATGTATCCCTTGAGGATAAGGGTAAACTATTGTGTAGTAAAAATATGGTCTTCATAATTTCTGCTGTTGGCAATTTATTAAGTATCTTTCTCTGTTATTAATTTTCTATATCTTCTTTATTGTGTCTATTTTTACCTATTATAGATTAATACTGTAAATTCTCCTACAGAGAGTGTGTTTCTGCCCATTTTTCCTTATATATCTAGTATTTTTATTCTACATACTTTTGCAACCTCTACATATTTTTTCTTCATATTTGTATGAAAAATTGTGCCAATTTCATTGTCTCTATTGTTCTTTTTTATTTTGTTTCAGTACTTTCTCCTGGAGATAAATAATTTGATATTTTCCCATCTTTTCTTCCCAGTCTGAGATTATAAATTCTCATTTGTTATTTTTATAAAAATAAATATTAATATATACTTTCAAATAGTTAAAAGGATATCGAATGTTCCCAACACAAATGATCAATGTTTGAGATGATCAATATGCTAATTACCCTGATCTCATCACTATATATTATATGTATGGAAATATCACTATATACCCTACAAATGTGCTGTTATTATTAAAAATGATAATAATAAAAATTAAGGTTGTAACCATGTATAAAATAATCATTTAAATTTATAATTATATTGTTAGCTGATTTTATGTTCTTTTTGGTATCACACTCAATTGTTATTTTTGTTTTACCTTTAATTTTTCTTGGATATGCTTTAAATATTTTATTCAGTAATTATCTGTATTTGGAATATATTTAGGATTCTCATATTCAGGATTTCTTTCTTGCCTTCATTTACATGTAACCTGAGCAGAAACTTTAGTGGGAAGAAAATCTTGGAGTTACAACTGTTTCCTTCAAAGCTCTGTAGATGTTACTTCCTGTCTTCTGACACGAAGAAATGTCTGAGGCCTTCAAATTCTTTTTCTTTTGTGGGTAGCCTAAGTGTTTTTGCTGTGTTTCCCTGGATCCTTTTTTACCCCAGAGGTCCCTTTAAACAGTATCATCACTGGATCAATGTCATTAAGTCATCTGACTTAAGATCCAGATATTTTACTGTCTGTCTATTCTCTGCTTGTCAAAGTAGAATTTTTGAAGGAGAAAATGTGCCTGACACCATCTTTTCTAGAATTCTGTCCAAACAGGGACATATGTGGTCAAATTTTCATCTATGTAGATAACTCTGGTGACCAAGAAATATCAATATGTTGTTGGGGAGGATAAGAATGGGTGAAGAGGGAGAAGGAACACTGGAGGCTGGGAGACCCAATAGGAGACTGTGTCATAGTCTAGTAAACAACAATGAGGGTAGCAATGGTAGGAATAGTGAAAAGGGGATAAAGTCATGAAATTTGATAACATGAAATCCACATGACTTGATGACTCATTGGCTTTTGTTGGGAGGGATGCACAGATTGCTAATCAGGTGCCAGTTAGTGCCATCAACTAAAATACAAGAGGAAAAAGTGGGATCGAGGGAGACCAATTTTGTTTCAGATTCCTTTTATTTTTTTTTCTTAGGAAAAAGAAAATTATTATTTTGCTTGTATTTTTGGTCTGATTTTAACTTATTGGTTTGTCTAATTATTTTGCAATGTATTTGTGTGTGTTTATTGGGGAAGGAATGTGATGTTTGTTTTAACAAGTTAGAGAATTTTTCTTTGTTCTTTGTTACTGCATTGTTGCTCATGTGTTAAATTAATTTTATTTCCAGTGTCTATATTATTTACATAATGATGTAAATATTTATCATATTTTAAAATCATATTTAGGACAGACTCAGAACACTGTCAGCCTTTACAGTTCTAAACAAGTGCATACACTAGTTTCTCATAAGCATAATAGCTTTGAAATTAGATGAGGCTCTAAGTTAATCATACAAAAAAATTCCAAACAAACCCTAAATCATTTAAGGGATTCTAGAAAGTATTAGCCAAATTTGAAATTTATGTTATTTATTATAAATTTCTTTCATTGACAAATTAAAACATCCCCTGTAAATCGTAAGAAGGGATGCACATTTATACCAGGAACTTGACTGTCAAAAAAGCATGTTAATGTTACTTCAGAATTATTGTGAAAGAGCTAAAGAAGGCAGTATTTCCTTCCAAATACTCAAGAGTCATTGGTATTTAATGAAGAGGGATTTGGGGTTTCCTGATTTATTAGGATAGATTTTTTTCTAAAAAAACTACAACAAAAAATAAAATGTAATCTAAAAGTTCTTCAATTTGGGCTTAATAAAATTTTAGGATTGGATCTTACTGTTTTGAAACTTATTTATTCATATCACATATGAGGCTACTTTTCAAGTTTCAATAAAGGCAATTATTTTTCATGCTTTATATTTTTGTTTCTTCAGGGATTTTGATCTTATAAAGTTTTCAACTTCAGTTTATCATTAATAATTTAATTATAAAAGTAGTAATTTTTAAATTAAAAATAAATTCAAACAATACCAAAGAATATGATGTGAAAATATTACTTCAGCTGCTTCTCATCCCAGATCCCATTCTCCAAATTAAGCACTATTCATTGTTGCTTAATCATATTGCTTAACCTTTAAAGAAGGCCTAATTCTTTAACTTTAAATAATTTAGCCCAGGGGAGAAACAGTATCTAGTTCTCTTACAAGTAACAAGAAGTAAGTATCAATACCTTTAAATTTTGATAACTCACTAACCTAGAGATACTGAATAATATTGAAAATGTTTGAACCTCTTAATTTTAGCAACACTAAGAGTGTCTTATCATTGCTAAAATGGCCAAGTAAACTTTTTTTCATTGTTTTGAGTAAGAACATAAGCTACACTTTTAAAAACATGCTTTTCTATATTTCTAATAGATATAGCAAATTTCACTATTCATGTCAAATCAATATATAATTTCAATATGTAATTTTAGTGATCCTAGTTCTATTTAAAAATGAAAAATATAGTTTATCAATGGTATTTTAAATGTTATTCATCTTAATATAATCCTTTGAAGGCTACACATTCCAATATCCAAGTTTTAAAGTAGTTTGTATACACCCAACATGCAAACCATGACTTTAATCATTTCCTCACCAGAACTTCAATTATGCCAAGCACTTTTTAATTATCCTGCGGCCCACAAGTCTATTCTTAGTAAAAGTCTGATTTTATGGAGGCAGTCTTCTCCTCTGTGGCAAAAATCAACTCACCACTTAGCAACTCCACCCATGAAAAAGCCCTGTGAATTAAAAGCTACTAAATTAAGTGTGTATTTTTAACAGCTTCAATTTTGAAGTCTATTTTGGCATAAAAGTTGAAGACTTTTTTTTGAAGTACAAAAATGCTACGCTGGCATTTCCTGGTATTTTCAGAATGCAATTTGTTTTTTGGGTTGTCCCTTTTACAAAGTTAGTTTCTTATAACATCAATTTTTTTTTCTAAAGGGAATATATGTAATCAACTTGCCCCATCGCTTTGTATTTTTTAGCTTATTTTAAAAAAGCAAATTCTGAACCAAGAAGAACAATGATAGAAAAAGAATTTGTGTGTGAGGCAGGGCTGTAGGATAGGAGGAGAGGGTTTGGGGGCACAGAGGGAAGCAGAGGAATCACAGAGCTGAAGTGTAAATGGGCTCAGTGTTTCCTGCACAGATCAAAACCTGGAACACAAATCTAGAAATTAAGAAAAAGTAAGGCACGTAGAATTATTGTGCTTTTTACTATTTTCATTTCATAGTAATGGAAAATCTGTTTTTCCCAATTAATACAAACACAATACAAAGTCATTTTAGGAAATGCTTGTATAAGGCTATGCTTATAAGATATATTAAACACTAGTATATAATACATTCATTTAAGAAATAATAAGGACCTGCTATGTACAGGGCTCTGTACTTCTCTTGTGTTACAGTGTAGCTCCAATAAATGATTGTATTATGATTTACCCTCCCAAAAATGTGGTGTTCAAAAGCTGAACTTAGGAAATGTGACACATACTGTGCCCTCAGTCAACACCTGTTTTCCTTGTTTTTCCCTGCTTTCATCTGTTACAGAGGTTGGAATATCTAAAAGTTTCCCAGTTTGCCTTACAGATAAAAGTTGCTTGACAAGGTTCTGGCCAATGAGATGTAAAGAGAAAGTCACTGATACCACACGGTCTCTTTCTAGTATGCTCTGGAAGTGCTGCTTCATTCACCCCAGGTGGTGGACCTGAGAAGCCAGAAGAGTCTTTGAAGGTGCTCTTGACCTAACTGTGGACCTCCTACTTGGGACTTCTTATGGCATAAAATATACATACCTCTTCCTTGTTTAAATGACCATTTGCTGGGTTTGTGTTACTCTGGGCTGCATGAGTTACTGACTCAGGAAAAAAAATTGGCAATAAGCATGACAGTGGTCTTCATATTCCAAATTGTGATGAACAGTGTCTAAGACGACCCACAATGATCCCCACCTCCTTCTCTGCCTTGTGTAGTTCCTCTTCCACTCTCTACCAGGGTCAGTTTCTGTGACCAGTAGGAAGTGGCAGAAGTGAGGGTTGTTGCTTCTGAAGTTATAAAAGTTTACATATGCTGGGGTGCTCTCTCTCTGATTCTTTGCTCTGGGGAAGTCAGCTACCATGTTATGTGAGCAGCTCTGTGGAAAGGTCCACATCGCACAAAACTGGAGCCTCCTGCCAACAGGAGCTTGGAAGCTGACTCTGTGGTCCCTTCAGATGATGGCCATCTCACAAGACACCCTGAGACAAAGCCACCTAGCGGTGCCCCTTTCAGATTCCTAACTCTCAATAGTAAATGTTTGTTGTTTTAAGCCACTAAATTTTAGGGTGATTTATTACTTAGCAATAGAGAACTAAGAAACAAATGTATTGATTATAGTATCTTAAACAGTGTGCTTTAAAAATACTCAATTTAAAAATATTTTATAGTTCTTTAATAACACATTTTGGTATAGGAAATGGATATATCCTGTATATATATATTGGTAACTTTTTTCATATTGAAATATATGTCCTCATATGTTTACTATTAAAACTTTTTTGGCCTTCTTAATATTTAGGTGCTATTTACTGGCTCATTGAATATGTGATCTAGATAGTGTTCTTTATACGAGTCAGAAAATATCCCAGCTTTCATGGAATTGCTACTCTGGTGTGGGAGGCAAATAATTGAACCAGTAGACAAATAAGACAGTTTTATATAGGGCTGATCATTGGGAAGGAAATAAAACCATTAAATGATAGACTCAGGATGAAGATGGCTGGATTTTGAAGAGAGTAACTTATGCTAGGAGGGAACATTGTTACTGAAATCTGAATGCTTAGAAGAGGCCAGAAATGTAAAGGTCATTCTAAGCAGAGCATGCAGAGAGTGCAGAGGCTAGGAGGTGGGAATTCTTAGCTTGCTTAAGCAATTGAAGTAAGGCCATTATGGCTGAACCACAGTGAATGAAGGAGAATAGGATGAGGGCCTGCTTCCTTGAAGGTGGCTTCTTGTTGCTAGAAACAAAGTAGGCAGGGCCAGGCTACGTAGGACACAGTAAGAGGTTCAATGAAAGCCACTGGAGAGTTCTAAGCAGGGCAACATCATGATTTGTGTGTTGACAACAATCTGTGAGGCTGCTGGGTGCAGGATAGATAATAGGGCAAGAGGATGGAGAACAACTAGGAGGCAGTTGTGCTTGGCATATGTAGGAACTGTATGAGTGAGTGTGTGATAAGTGAATGAATGAATATGTCAGAGTCAGTCAAGAATGACTATAGTTTGGGTCAGTGTGATGGCAGTGGAGGTGCAATCATGTGGACAGATTTGTACTATATTTTGGAAGTAGAAATAGTAGAACTTGATAATGCTTTGGAAATTTGCATCTGGAAAGGCAGTGACGGAAAAAGCAGACTCAAGAAAAAATAACTCCCACCATTCTGATTTAAGCAATTGGGTAGATGAACACGCGTTTGTAAGTTGAGCAAAGACTGCATGGGAGTATATTTGGGAGACAAAAACTTTTGTTGGTTTTGAAATATCTGATATTTTCATGTGAAGATTGTAATCAGAGAACTCAGCTGGGTATTTGACTACATTGCTTATAAGAGGGGTCAGGGCTAGAGAAATACATTGAGGAGCTGTCATCAATTTCTCAGAGAATCATAGTGCAGACTAATTTATACAGGCTTTCAAAATCAAGCTTCATTGGCTGTGAAATCTTGTCATGCTAAAGGGAGCCATCGGACTGAGATAAAAATATATAGGTGCTATTTAGATCATGCCACTGGATGAGGTATAGCTCTAGAAGAAGACAGAGCTAGTGGAGCTTAAAGGCACTACAGCATCATAACGATGCTTTAACTTTGATACCATCAAAATTGACATCACTTTAGAAAATGTTCTGAATAGTTTCCAGGTCTTTGCAGTGCTCTCTTTTTTTCAAGGAAATTGACAGAATTTTGTATCTTGGCTTAGCACTCTCTCCAGCATTAGAGTCATATGGCTTTCTGTGTCTTCTTAGAAATAATAGTTCTCATTTCTGGGATTGTAGATGGTTATCTTGAATTTATTTTTAAAATGTGTGGTATTTTCATAGTAAAATAATGCAATAACGTACCACTGGTACGGCACATTGATTACGCATGCTTTTACTTCTTAATACACCCAGTGTACAAAAAGAGATCACAAGAGAAAAACAAAAGAATTCTGCTACTCAAGATCTTACAACACTGTGTGATACGTATCTGTTAGCAATAATAGGAAGCTACTTCACACTTCTGCAGTGATCTGAAAACTGTCAGATGCCTTTGAACTTGCCATGTCTGCATGAAGCTCTTGCACTTATTTGAGTTACATGAGGTTGCATGTTCTTATTGAGAATTAAGAGTTCTCATTTGAAAGTAGTCCAGTCTTGCAAAACTCTAACAATGGAAGTAGCCCACTTACTGTGCAATTTAATGGCAAGTCTAGTAAGGATGATAATTTCCAAGTAGTGATGAAAGTAAATGATATTTGGAGATATCGCCAATAACAGTAATAAGAGATTAAAATATCTGTGGTTACTATTGGTGACAAGGTGACTTGTTCTGCTCCTACAATGGTGATTTGCTGTCTACATTCACAGTGAAAGGAAAGGCTAAATGTCAGTTAGAAGTTTAATGAAAATAGGCTGGGCGTGGTGGCTCATGCCTGTAATCTCAGCACTTTGGGAGGCTGAGGCAGGCAGATCACTTGAGGTCAGGAGTTTGAGACCAGCCTTGTCAACATGGTGAAACCCCGTCTCTACTGAAAATACAAAAATTAGCCAGGCATGGTGCCGGGCGCCTGTAATCCCACCTACTTGGCAGGCTGAGGCAGGAGAATCGCTTGAACCCGGGAGGCAGAGGTTGCAGTGAGCCAAGATTGAACCACTGCACTCCAGCCTTGGCAACAGAGTGAGACTCCGTCTCAAAAAAAAAAAAAAAAAAAAAGAAGTTTAGAAAAAATAAAGATGTGATTTACTTTTCCCATCCATGTTTATGCATGCATTTGTGGACCCCAGGTAAGAGCCCCTAGTTTAAGTGGAAATTAAAATTATATGCCTGAGTTAACATGCCGTAGTTCGAGGGGATCACTATTCATCTTTTCACTATTTATCTATTCTTCCCCACCTGATTTTAGGACAAATTGAGAGTAAACGATGCAGGAATAAAACACAGAAATCAAAATAAAGGGTTTACTGCTGAAAAATCTGCTTGAACAAGCCTGTTAACATGTCCTTCCTGAATGAAGCCAGCTTACCCCTAGGCCTCCACTGTCCCTCAGGAGAGAAAACACGAAAACTGGAACTCTCTGCAGAAAGGAGTATCCCAAAGAAGGGGCCAAGCTGTACATTTATCAATCAGGAAAGCCACTCCACCCTCCATGGCAGCCCCTACAATTTGAAACAAGTATTCTTCCTAACATAACACATTAATTCATGAGTTTATCAGTTCATTTCATTTTTACTTTGAGATTTTTGTGAATAACTATAGAAAAATCTATTTCACCTGGCAATAAATAGGAAAAGGCACAGCATAATGTTTAAATACAGAGAATATTGTTACATGTAAGATGTTGATCGAATGTTCTAAATACAATTTGAACACTGTGTGAGAGGAAGAAAAGGTATATTCAGAAGGACTTAGGTGAAGCCAGATGAATATTTTCATGACAGGATGTTGGCTATTGATATGAGGAAAGTAGAGGAATAGACGTGCTAAAAGTTAGAGGAGTCTAGTTTATCTTCCAAGAAGCTTTGCAACTCTGTAATACTGTAGAAATCACAAATTTGGCAATAATTTTAAGATAATTTATGTTTATTTTTTATGGAATGCCATGTTTATCTTTTTATATATGACATTTTCTGGTCAGTAGTAATATATATCCTTTATTAAAATTGGAAAATAAATACAAACATTTTATTTATTTATTGGTTAAAAAATTATTATCCTCATTCTTTTTTTTTTTAACCAGTAAAGATCTGGATAAAGAAAAACATTTTAGAAAACCACTTGTAGAGTACCATGAACCAGTCTCTCTTCTCCATTTTTAAAAATTTATTGACTCACTTTTTTTCCATAACCTTTTGAGATACTATTTCAACCACTTTGCAATTAGAGAAAAAGAGGCAGAGAGTAATTAAGAAATCTGCCCAATGCTACACTGATAGAAGTTGGGAGAGCTGGGATTTGAGCTTACATAGGCTAGTTCTAGCGTTTGTGAAGTTCTCACCTAATAAAAATTATCTGTAATCAAAACCAGAGCAAGTCATTTCCAGCCTCCTGTCTATAGACACGCAGATACATTTGTAATGTTTTTGTTTGTTTGTTTTTAGCACGACAGATCAAGTCCTGCTGGCATTATAGTTCTTTAACTATCATAGCTTCTCTGATTTTTCAACACATCTGTCATCCGTATTCTGCAGGCATAGCCAACTCTGTCAGTGTCTCCTCAGGCAATCAGAATCAACAGACAGAATGTAGGACAGAAAACTGGCTGCAAACATGTTGGAAGGGCTGGAGGCGCAAAAGAGGGAAGATCTGTTACCTAGAGATAGTAACTTCCAGAAGTCACCACTATACTAGTGCAGGAGAAGCAGAAAGGAAGATGCTGCTACCCAGAACCCACAGTCATTGTGCCCCTGATGCCGCTGGAACCCCACTGCAGCTGCTTTACAGGAAGCAGGGAATTAGTGCTCTTGCTGATGCTACAGGTATCCAGGATCCAAAAGCCATCAGCCGCTGTCCCTGTTGCAGCCTAGGGAAACTGTCCCGCTGAGGCTGTTGGGGTACCTGCTACTGCATCTACTGTCGGAACCATGTTGCCTGAGCAGACGTCCAGGGCTCAGGCTTGCCTGCTGCTGTTACTGCTGCCACCATGTTTATCAGAGCTACTTCAAGAAGAGAAGAAATCCTCCTAATTTCCAGTTTTTTCCAGTGCCTCCCATTGCTTCCCAGAATGCCAAATTCTCTTTGAGAGACAGCTGAAAGGAAGGTTTGGAAAAGACTCTGGTGTATGCAGATTCTGCTTCCCTGCAATAGGGGGAAAGCATAGGGTGGAACTGGAGCTGAGAGCTAATCACGAATGAGCAAATCAGTCTTCAAGACTTTTACCTTCCCTTGAAACATTTCCCTTCTTTTACCATGTTTTCCATGTCATTATTTTTCCACAATTCTGCATCATATTCTGTTAACTATTAATGCCCTGGATAAGTTTATTTGCTCTTTCTTAGGGTTAATTTTTCTCTTTTTCTTTGAAGCTTTAGTTTGCAGGTTCAGCTTGTGTGGGAGTTTTCATCTCCCTCCTCTTCAAAACTCGTTGGATATCAATTTTTTAGTTGCCTTCACCAACTCTCCCCCCGCCATCTCTAGACCAGGGCATGGTCTTAGTTGGTGGCTTGGACTCCTGTGGCTTGGTGTCTTTTGGGATATTAGAGATCCAGTCACTGAGCTGGCAAAGGGAACACTGTCCTTGCTTCCAGCTTTAGGAAGAACGCTTTGCTCTGTCACCGCACGTGAGTCCAACTCTTGGCTGCCTACACTGCCTGAGGCTTCAGTTCTGGCATCGTGCTGCAGGTGATCTATTATCCTGCTTTCGAATGTGGCTATGACTTTTCTTTATATATTTTTAAAAAATGTTATTATTGGTATGTTTACAGTGAAGGGGAGAATGTGAAGCATGAATTCAAGAGTCACAGTAATGATAAATTTTAATGATTGTAATTGTCCTATCTGTCATAATACATTTATTTAGTTGATTTGTTTGGATTTTCTAGGTAAATAATCATGTTATTCAAGGATAATGAATGCAACCACCATGTAATCATCACTGACTCCATGGCAAGTACACTCTGCCTTGTGCTTTGTATACTTGTCAGGACTGAGAAATAGGCAAAGAGGATCACTGGTATCTTTCAGCGGAGTACTGGGCATTACAGTGGAGTCCTGGATTATCTGATTCCAAGAATTCACACCTTGACTTTCTATTGACTAGGTTATTTTGCAGCTCTGCAGAGGTAGCTGTTAAGTTGTTGAAAACTGCTGACAATGCAGCAAATTCTTATTCATACCAAAGCATACAAATTTTGGCTGGTTGATTATAAAGCTCTATAAGTCAAATTCTCATTTGAACAAATCTTACTATATTAGTGGTTCCCTCAGTAATTAAAGAGGTGAAATAAAATCTTTGACATATGTTTCTTTTATAACTGTAGAAGGGTCATAATTTTACTTTTTTGAAAATTACCCTTTAGCATACATAGTATCTTTTAGTCTTCACAACCTGAGAGGTAAGTATCACTCCCATTTAATAGATGAGAAAACTGAGACTCAGATCAAATGCTTGCCTGCTCAATGTCAAATTAACTAGTAAGTGGTCAAGCTGGGATTCGAATGCCAAATTTTGCTGTCTTCAAGCTCTACCTTCAAGATCTATGCTCTTATATATTTTTGCTTCCTGGAGAAACCCCATTTACTCACAAATAAAATGATGAAAAAATATGAACTTTGATAAAACAATATTAATAATAACTAATATTTATTAAGTGTTTACTGTAAGCCAAACACCAAACTAAACTTATTTGGATTAACTCATGTAAGTAAAAATGAGAGGAGTGAGTTTAAAGAGGTTCAATAACATGCTCAAGGTTTTACATGCTATTTCTAGCTTTTTCTCTTTCTCCAAATGCCTAGTTTTCCACATTAGCTGCACGTTAGAATCATCTAGACAGAGCTCCTTAAAAACATTAGGGTATCAGCATATCTTAAAAGCTTCCTAGGTGATTCTAATGTGGAGAATCACCACATAATAGAGAGGACTTGTCCTGCTTCCCTAGCTGATACTTAGGAGAACTGGACAAATCTGCAATATTTGTTTTGGTTTTCTTGCTGTAGCTTGGAAAGGGAGTAATGGGGCTGAAATCTGTACTATCCTGAAGCTTGGGTGTCTAGATGTATGCAGCACTTAGCTAAAAGCATTTGAAAAAGCATCTCAGCCGAAGGTCAAATCATAGCAGGAGCACAGCAATTTAGAGAAACCATCTGAGTGGTAAGAAAATGACTTTTTACATGGACTCACGAAATGATTTAGATATGCCTTAATAAGGCCAGACAATAACACATATTGTCAGTATTTACGAAACAAATTCTCTTCTTGTAGTTTAGAAATGATTTCAATCACATATTAATATTTTCTACAAACATCCTTATCCCCTTGCCCACAGAAGCAGACACAGTGACCTAGCTACTCAAAAGCCATTCGCAATCTTTGATTCGTGTCTTTTCCTTCATCATGACTTGAAAACTAAAACATTCAGGTTTCCATCCATCTTTCCATTAGAAGTAACCATGTGATCCAGTTCTCGACCAGTAAGATGAAAGCTGTTGTTATGGTATGAAACTTTGAAACATCTTTTTTAAAGAGATAAACTAAGAAGACCCTGCCTTATATATAGATGAGTGTTGAGGTGGTAGAGCAGCTATTTTGTGACCATGAGGAAAAAAGCCACAAGCCAAGAATGGTGGAACAGAAAACTAAAAGGACTCTGGGTTCTTGATGATATCGTGGACTCATGCACCAGTCCTCAACAGCCTCGTATCAGAAATTTTTCAACATAAAAAAATTAGTCCCTTAATCATACAGTCTACTCTTGGTTGGTTTTTCTGTTGCTTGCAGCTGAAGGAAACTCTAACTGATAACATTTGTCAAAATATGGAAATAAGAATGTATTTTTTTGTTGTTATTTTATTTGAAAAACCACTTTTAAACAAAAGCTTCTGAAAGCAAACTTCAGTCAGTTTAATTAAGCCCAATAGGAAATCGACACAAGTCATGTCTTTTTAGTTTTTAAGTCATCATGTGTTGTCTTCTACCTTAGTTAGTTTCCATTCTGATTTCAAATTGAGTGACAAACTAGTAATATATACCCAGAATTTTTCTAAATTAACTCCTATTTTTTCCTCTTTTTCAATAATACATTACAAAACCTAACACTTAATAGAAAACAACTTTCTTCTCTTAGATTTAATTGCAATGCAGAAATCTAGCAACAGGATCAATTGTGATATTTTGTAATGCAAAACTCCCAAGTAACTTTTAGGCCTTTAAGCCTCTCATCATGAGAAACACGGATTAAATATATAATAACATTGTTAGAAAAATGTGTCCTGTTTTATTGGAACTTCTTGCTTCTTTCTTTTTTCACCTTTTCATATGGTTTCCTCATAATTGTTCTATCCAATTCTCAGCCAGTCTTGTTTGTTCATATTTCAGATTGGTAATGTGGTAAAAAAATAGTGATTTGTGATCATTCAAGAATAGTTTGATCAATAAAATAGATTAAATCTAGAATATCTAGATTAAAATAGCAGGTTCTTAATCAGAAGAATATTGTAATTGCTCTCTTATATAATTTTTATTTTAATTTTTTAGAGACAGAGTCTCTCACTGTCACTTAGGCTGGAGTGCAGTAGCGTGATCATAGCTCGCTGCAGCCTTGGACTTCTGGGCTCAAGCCATTCTCCCCCTCAGCCTCTCAAGTAGCTAGGACTGTGAGCAAATGCCACCATGCCCAGGTAATTTTTTTTTTTAATTTTTGTAGAAATGTCTCTCTGTGTTTTCCAGGCTGGTCTTGAACTCCCGGCCTCAACAAGTCCTCCTACCTTAGCTTCCCAAAGTTCTACGATTACAGGCATGAGCCGCCATGCCTGGCCTGCCATATATAAACTTTAGGTATTTTAGTATAATGTACTTAGTTCTAAGTTTTTTCTAACCATAATACAGTCTTTCTTTAATTCAGAGTACATTGTCTTTTCTGCCCAGTAGAGCTTACGTTTCTTTTAAGAAAATTTTCTTTTATAATTACCCATAGGTCAACAAATTTTAGCCTTTTATAGGAAGACTGAATTTACTTTTCAAAACTGAGTAAATAGTTAAACTCATTTTGAGTGATGCAAGTAACCCATCCAACACGATATAGATTGTCCTTCTTTTCTTTATTATTAATGAAGAGAAACACAACCATTTAGAGTTTCTCAAAGGAGATCGAATTTTACAATATTTAGGGTGTGGGCCAGTGTTTTGGAATGAACATGTTATTTCTTCATGAGTTCCATTAAACATGTTTACTAATGTTTTACACCAGTGGAATTTCATATCTGTCAGAATTCATGATCTCATTCAGTTGTTATAAGAAAAACTTTGGACAAATTAAGTTTAATGGAGTTTAATTGAGCAAAGAATGATTTGCACATCAGACAGCCCTCAGAACCAAAATAGGTTCAGAGCAATTCTGGTGCTGCAGCATGGTCAGATCATATTTATGGACAGAAAAAGGAATGTGACATTCAAAAAATGGAAGTGAGGTACTGAAATAGTTGGATTGGTTACAGCTGGGTGTTTGCCTTATTTGAACCTGGTTTGAACAGTTTGCTGCCTGTGATTGGCACTTGTTACAAGAGTAGGTTACAGTCTGTTTACGTATTAAGTTAGGTAATAGCTCACTATGCATGGAGAAACCTTTAAGCAAAAGTTAAAATATGTAGGGAGGCAGCTTTAGGCCAAACTGAATTTAACAATGACCCCTTCAACCTCTCAATTATACCATAAACTTTAAGCATGTCACTTTCTGTCATTATTGTAAATGAATAGATTTATTTGGTCTCAGTATAGAATTCACAAGTCTTATTTGGTCTCAGCTCCCATCTGTTTTGAGATCTGTTTGCTTCTTTAAGGCTTTGGTTTGATTATGTGGAACACAGCATAAGTGACTCCAAGTTGGGTTAGTGTAGTCTGTTAGGGCCTAGTGCATGAGTTCAGTTCAAGACAGTGGCCTCTCATAATTTTGTTTAACAAATCTTAGATGAGAGCATGACCAAAACTTAGAGCTTTATTGCTATTCTTAGTTACCATCATTTTGGGGTTCCAGTCTCAACAAGTCAATCATAGGTTAGAGTAGTGTCCTCATGATCACATGTCTTTGGGTTTTTGTTGTTCTAGCTGAAGAGGGACCATTTGGCATTGTACAGATGGCTGCATGTACACATTTAAAACTTTTGAGAGAGTACAGCACATCAGGGAGACTACTATTATGACTATCAAAAGGATAATACCAAGAGTTTGGAGTATGTTGCTTAGCCAGGTTTCCCATGAACAAAACCAATCAAAATCAAATAGATCAAAGAATGAACCAGATGAGGAATCTACCTATTTTAACTAAGCAGCTTGTTGGTTAATCCCCTGTGACTGAGTCTCTATAATACTTGATGTATTCATCTATGTGTAATAAGAAGTGTCAAAAACTGCACAGATTCCTCTCTTTTCATAGTTAATCTAGAGCAATTTTATTATCTAATAAAACTTTAGCAAGAGAATTTAAAGAAGTCTGTTGTGCAACCATAGCCTTTGCAGTTGAACCTGCTGCAGAGCCTATAATGAGTGATACATTTGTAAGCATTACCTCATTTATATTTACTTCAGGCCATGGGAAAAGAGGCCTAAGAAATGATGCCCATCCAGAAGAGTGAAGACTTCCTGGCAATGTTCTTTTAACCTAAGATGTAGGTTAAGAGGAGTGAAAAAATGTTCTGTTTCTGACTGATGATGGAGCAACAAAGGTACTGTTAAAATTTCTAGCTCATATTGGCCTTTCATCTTCTATCCATCAAGGCATACGTTGCTCAGATATAAAGTTGGCTACAAAATCCTCCACAAATAAAAGCATACCCCATCAGTGCACACAAGGCCCCTTTCCCAATTATATTGTTCATAGAGGCATAAGCAACGAAAAGGAAAAAATTAAGAGAGGTAAAAGTTTTCTGATGGCAAAGAATTCTTGATCCATGATCTTGGGAAAGTTGTCCATGTCTAGGATGCTGTCTGCTTCTGGGGAGAGACTTCTCTGATTAGCTGTACCTTAAGATCTCCAACAGGTGTACAGTTCCAAGAGTGTGAAGGGGCCACTCTGAGTTGTGTGATTACAGGCCCAAGGTTCAGTGTCCCAACGTTTTGCTTCAGTGTTGGTGGCAAGGGCAGGCTTCCTCTAATATCGTTCCCAGAAAACCCGGTCTCCAGGTTGTAGATCATGAAGGGTTTGATTGTCTTAAGTGGGTGGATCATGAAAAGTTTCTTTTACCTGGTAAAAATACACTTTGGCATAAGGCATTAAAGCCTTGCAGCATTTAGTCATACCAGAGGTTAGGAGCAGAACATACATGAGTTTCTATTATTAGGGAAATAGGCCTTCCAGTAACTATTCCATAAGGGATCAACTTATGTTTCCAGTGTTGTAATCAATCTATAATATCTTTGACTGAGGCAATCTAGTTGATTCAGTTTGCTTTGCTTAATGTGACTGTATCCATAATACCTTATTTAACTGTTTTACAACTTGCCCAGTGAAACAAGTAGATCCATTGCTAGAATTTCCTCCAGGAATACGCCATGAGGGAAACACATTTTCTAATAACTTTTTAGCTACTCTTGTAGCCTTCCTATATGGGAAAGCTTCTGTACAACCAGAAAACATGCAGTGAAAATGGCAATTGAATGAAATCCCTTTATAAATGACCCATCAGATTGAAGAAATGTACCTGAAGTTTTGGTTGTCTTATCAGGATTATGGCTTTGACAAATCAAAAATTAATCATGAACCATTACAGAAATTTAGCATAGTCACCACACCAATATTTTTTCCCATAATTTGGATCATTGTATCTCTTCCATGATGAGTCATGGAGTGGAAAGCTTATAATGAAGCTTCAGGGACTCAGGAAGCAGTCCAGGCTCCATGAGTCCATGCTTAACACTGGGTTTATAGCCTCTTAAATTCCAGTTTTGTTTCTCTAATTCAGGTGTGTAGCACTCTTTGTTAAATATGTTATCATAGGTAATTTGACCTAGACCATGGAGTTTATTGGAATTGCATATCTTAACAATTTCAGTTCTTATAAACTTAGTATGAAAATCTGCAAACATATTTCCTTGGTGTTTAATTAATTCTAGTCTGCTTGGGTAAGCAATTTTATAAACCAGTTTCTTCATTAGAGTTCTGATATGATCCTAAAGTAATCAGAAACCTGTATTCAAAAGTGCTTGTCAGGGTCCTGTCCATCCTTTCCATGAACCTCCTTGAAGACATAACACTTTAGGATTATAATTTCTTGTAAAGAGCTTTCAGAAAGGGCAGCAGAATTAATCAATTGACTAGAGACAACAAGACTTAAAAGGGTTATAATTAAAGACATAATTGACAAGAAAGTTTAATTTTTTCTGTGGCCTACAATAATTTAACATAACCATAGTATCGTGACTGATAACATATACCATGACATGTCAGAATTTTAGAAATCTCATACTATTTTTGGAAAACAATATAACTCAGAAAAAGGCTAAACATCATTTCTTATTTGACAATGCTTCCCATATAATTAAACATATCAAATAAGCCTATTTATTATATCTCTTTTGAATGCTTCAAGGGCTCTCTGTAGCATCCGAAGGGTAGTTTGAAGTCAAAAAGACTTAATTTTTCTTTTGAAATTTGATGTTGGGAAGCCTGTCAAATATGTCAAAGGTTTAAAATACTTGATCAAAATAGGATCACAGATCACTCTGAAATAATAATCATTCATTTAGCCAAATTGATAATTAAAAGTTTTAAAAAGCAAAAACCTTTACTCTTTGATAGAGGGAAGACCTAATTTTCCAAATAATTAAAAGACCTACAAAAGACATCATGAAGCATGTAAATCTGTTTCTCTTTCTCTCCCCTCCGACTCTCACCTTTTGCAGTTTACTCAAAAGGTGAACAAAAAATATTTTACTATCTCTTATTATATTACAGAAAAATCTTAAAAAAATTTTCCCCATGATATAGTCTCAGGAGGTCCCGAGAACCTGTGCCCCAGAAAAATCTTGTTTAAAGGAGAAAACCAAATTCTCGTTTTGTAATAGTGTAATTTTGATAGTAATGCTGTTTTTAGAAAAACCTTATAATTCCCTTCCAATTTTAGCCAGCTTAATTGCACATAAAATTCTTTTCACAAGTTTCATCTTTCATAAACTTTCCACAACCTTTTCTCTTTTTCCTTTTGGGACAACTAATCATCCTATTTTAAAACAAAAGTTTCTTTTGTTTGCCTTAACTAAAACACATCTTTCATGTAAGCTTCACTTACCAAAAACATGTCTTACTTTCCTTGCATAAGGAGTTGTTTTAATTACCATATGTTAATTAGATTTTTAAAACTCTAGTAACCTTAATTTATCATGAAAACCTAGGACATAAGCAACTTTGAACTGTTTTATATCAACATTTTGTCAATGGCAACCATTTCATAATTTTTAGAACCATGTTTCCTTGTAACAAAATTTTTATGTTTATTTACAAACCCAAATATATTTAGCTTCTCCACACCACATAAAAATATATTAAAATGTATAAACTTAAATTTATGCTTAATAATTAGTGTTTCAGTGTTTTAACTGACTTAGAAATGGCCCAGACATTTAATAAGTATCTATTACTTAATGTAAAATGACTTTAAGATTCAAAATTGTTAAAAAGGATTTTTGAATTTATTACAAGTTCATTTATAAACTTTTATTCCATGAGACATCAGATTTGATTTTCTCATTCTTAACAATTATAGCTGAGTTGCTCATTAAACAAAGCTAGCCATTGAAAGGTGTTACTTAACTTCTCTGTGCTTCAGTTTCTCATCTACAAAGGAGAAAATAATTATCCCTGTTTTCTAGGGTGCTTGTAAGGATTAAACAAGATTACATACTGGTAGCATATAGAACAAGTCTTGACGTATAGTAGCTATTTCGGACTAACTATGGGTAACTTCTCACTATTATTGGCATCATCATCATCATCTTATCTCCCTGCCTCCTTTCCTTTGTGGCACCCTTTGTGAGCTGTAATTACATTGGTTATTTACTCACTGATTGTCTGCAGCACGTGTAGCATGGCAGAATGCAAGGCCTCATAGTAGGATGCAAGGTAGAGGGAAAGAGCCTCCTCTACCTTGTTGATTTCTTTCCCCTTTACATCTCCTTTGAGCTTGGAGCACAGTAGGTCTCAATAAATTAGACATTTCAACCATTCTGTTTATCTCATACTACATTTGTCATTGTTGACCATGCCGTTCTTCTTGAAACTCTCTCTTTTTTTTCCTTTCCTCATCTTCCTCTGCCCATATTTTTAAATGCCAGGATATGTTTCTTTGAGGTTCAAGGACAGAGCAGAGACATGAGTGGTGGTTGAGACCAGGTGAGATGCTGGGTATCCTGTGGAGCTGGTAAGAGTAGGAGGGATGCCTGGGGCTGCTGATCATAATTGAAGAGGAGAACATTGGACTGAGCCAACAGGGTAAAGTTGGGAGTGAAGGGCTTGGGCTTACTTTTAAGGCTCTAGATTAACTCAGTATGGATTAGGCCACCCTATGCATCATACTGAGCTGGCATTAGATAAGAAACCTAAACAAGATATGGTCTCTGCCAACAAGGATATCAAAATATAGATGTGGATAGACAAAATATAAACAAATACTTGAAATTCACTATAGGAAGAGCTGTGTAGAGATGTGTGCAAGGTGCTATGCTGGTAATGAAGGGAGTGAAATCCGCTGTCTTGGGGCCCTGGGATAGAAAGAGGAGTAGAAATGTGAAGTGAACCTTGAATGTATCACACCAACTAGGAAAAGAAAACTCAACCTTTTTTGTGGCTTGATTTGATAGAGCTACTACTTAATTTTGAGAATTCTTAATATTGAATTCTACGTGCCAATTTTAGAAGGGAGAGAGGGTAGATGGTTATTTGGGATGGTGGTATGGGTGAGTTGACTGGGGGTAGATGGGTAGGTGGAAGACTGGGAGATGGATGCCAAGAAATCCCATAGAGATTCTGGATGATATTGCTTTACTAATGTTCTGCTGGGACAATATACCCAGATGCAATAGTGACCTGGGAAAGCCATCCACATCTTCCTATGTACCAATTTCAGATTTTATTATGATAACAGTAGTTATTGATATCTACTGTGTATCTGACATTATTCTAGGTTCTTTTTATATACTTTCTCTAACTACCCTAGAAGAACAGTTTGAGGAGATTGAGACTTAGAGAAGTTACTTACCAAAGGTAACACAGAAAGTAGATGGCCTGAATTCAAACCTCGATTTACATAAATGTAAAGCTCATGTTTTTCCTACTGTATCACAAGGATGATTCCTACTTTTTTCTAAGCAAGGACACAGTTTGTTTCTGTGCCCACTTGCAAACCTAATCACTGGTCTGCTTCAAGAATTCTCTCCAACTTTTGGAATATAAAGGGCAGCTAGGAATGACACTGCTATTCCATTTCCATGATGCCTTTCCTTTAATACAAATGATTTTTCTTCTAGCAGTGAATGACCTTTGGCAATATCAAATGCTTTCTTTTGTGTTTGGAATGGTGGCCACCACCACAGTCAATTTACTTCTGACACCTATTTCATGCCTCTCCAGAGAGAATTATCAGCTGTGGTTTCTGATATTTGCAATTAAGACCTTCTGGTTGCGCTAAGTATTAAGGAAATTATTACCAGCTATTAGGTGGTTTAAAAAATCATTAAAGTGGCTAAAACAGCAGGCTCTAGGCTGCGCTTCTAGGAAAAACTCCCCATTTCCAAAATCACCCAGCTTTTGCATGGCCAAGAATCTCACAATCTCCTCCTGATATTTTGGCAGGAAACTGAAAACAGGAGACCCTTGATGCCACAATCAGCAGGCATAAAATGGAATGCTTTCTTTCCACTAAGCACCAGCTTCATGAGCAGGTGATCTGTGCATTCTCTCAGGGCCCCCGTGCGTGGAGTTTAGTGTTCTGTGGTTACCATCATGAAATTCTTTTTTTTTTTTTTTTTTTGAGGGAGTCTCGCTCTGTCTCCCAGGCTAGAGTGCAGTGGCACGATCTTGGCTCACTGCAAGCTCCACCTCCCGGGTTCACACCATTCTCCTGCCTCAGCCTCCTGAGTAGCTGGGACTACAGGCACCTGCCACCTTGCCCAGCTAATTTTTTGTATTTTCAGTAGAGACGGGGTTTCACCATGTTAGCCAGGATGGTCTCGATCTCCTGACCTTGTGATCTGCCCTCCTCAGCCTCCCAAAGTGCTGGGATTACAGGTGTGAGCCACCGTGCCCAGCCACCATCATGAAATTCTTAAAAATTTATCTTTTAATTTGTGTTTTAAAAGTGATGTCCTTTGGGACAATAGAGTATGTCCTGGGGGACCTTAGGTATTCTTCTTGCCACCTTCCTGTGACAGCTTCTCAGCCAACAGCTCCCCTAACCCACACCTCCCCTTCCTGGGCATGATTCACCAATCACTGCCTCCCTCCATCCCTGGTGGAGCCCTAGGCATGGATAGGAAGAAGATTGGGGTTAGAGTCAGGTGCATGCTCCCAGAGCATCTCTATGCAGGACAGGGTAGGAGAGGGCAAGGCAGTGGCAGTCCTTACCCCAGGCTGGTAGCATCATGGAATATTCAGTGGGTGACTTGGCAAGGGCACACCTCTTGTCTCCATCCAGGTGTCTCATTTATCCGTACATGAAGGTGATAATACTCTCAGGGGTCACCCAACAATCTTGAGTTGCTATGGCCAGTGGAAGGAAAAAGATGCCTGATTGAACTTCTGGAGCCTTTGGTCTTGCAGCGGGTAGGAGGGAAACCTCATAGCCAGTGGGCTGCACATATGCCAGATTATAAGCACTGGTGAGGATCTGCCTGCATACCTGAGTATCCTCACATTCCTGGGACTACAAACACCTGATAGATGGTGAGAAAGACCAGGGGAAGAAGAAAGGAAGAAAAAGTTTTTTTCCTGCCTTTTGTACAGGGGTCTTCACACTTTAATTTTGTACTGGGTCTTCCAAATTATGTGGCAAGCCATTGTCTCCACTTAATTTAGTTATAATCCAAGTCTTTTGAGTGCATCTGATTGGTGGAATCCAAATCACATCCTAAACTCTGATTATAAGGGAGTCTGGGAAATGTAGTTTCTAGCTTTCCAAACTCAGGAGTACTGGAAGGAGGCTGGAATGGATATCGAGTAAGGCAATCCATTTTAGATGCGCTATTACCTCCACCATGGCTCTGGCAAAGAGTGGTACCCTAAGGTCTATGGGGCAGGGGCTGCATCTGGCTCATTCACTCCTCCATCCCCAGTTCAGGCTATAAGTCCTGTCACATAGTATGATCACAATATTTGTAGAATTGAATTGCAAATCATCCGTTTTCATATGCTATATTTATGAACCTATACATTTAATGGTATAACTTCTCTTGCCATTGTTCATATTAGCTGGAGCTCTTCATTACCAGTGGCAAATTCATATATAAAATACAGTGAGTTAGGGAAAAAAAGCAGGTAACTGAATTCTACTTGGTGATTTCTTTTCATGTACTGGGCATAGCTAATGCAAACAGGGTACCATATGTCCACTGCACTTAATAAATTAAGTCACTTTCTAGGCCAGTATGAAAACATTATTAATGTTTATCTAGTCACAGAAACCACTAATATGAAATTACATTCCTTCCAGTCTTCACCTTTCTATGTTCACAAGCTGGGATTAATTTCAAAGGGAACAAGTTTCTGGCTGAGGTATATTAAGGGTGGGCAAATCACTCTTAGAATATTCAATGGAAAAATTAGTTTGATTTAAAACAGGAGTGCCCTGAGCAAAATCAAACTTTTCTTAATACTTCTCATCATCTCCAAAATGGAAAGTAAGGATATTTCCCCCAGAATGTTTTAATTAAAAAGTGTTTTGGAATATGCATGTGTATATAAAAATGTCTCTTAATTACAAAGATATAAAGTTAAAGATTTTACCTGAGATTTAATTAATAGTCTATGTAGTTTTGGAGTGGATGATGGTTAGGACAGCTGGGAATTTGATGGACGGTCTGATCATCCAAAGCAACTCAGGAAGTAAGCTGCACCTTTCAGAACTTCCCTCACTATCCAAGAAGTGATGGAGGGTAGAGGGCTTGCTCCAAAAATTTTGTACATTGAATAGGATAAAAGAGGTCTTTGGAATCTCCATCTTTAGAGGCTCTGCTCAGGGGTTGTACTGTGGAAATCTGGCCTGACAGTCTGACAAGTCCTGAAATAGATCTAGTCATAACTCAGAGCATATGAGTTGCTTTACGGGAATCAATGAGCCAATTGTGCATGGTTACCGGTTGTGATGGCCTGGAGGCACAGTCTGACCCTTGAGCCAAAGTAGGGAGTCAGAGAATTCTGGTTTCATTCAGGAAATGTGGAGCAGATAATGTTGACTTTTATTATCCAGATAAGCTTGTCTTCCACATCAACTGACTGCAGGATTCCCCTAATCTATTTTGCCTCTAAAGCAAATAGTTATATTTAGAAAGTGTAACTATAATACAATTATATAATTACAATAAAGGTTATCCCCCTGGATAATCTAGGGTAATTTCCTCATCTCAAAATTCATAATTCAACTATATCTTAAAAGCACTTTTTGTGATATAAGGTAACATTCATAGGTTCCAGGGATTAAGGCATGGATATCTTTTGGGAGGAGCCATTATTCAGCCTAACAAATACACTACCCGAGGATTCACTAAAACACGATCCTAATTGCTACCCATTTTCTTAATTTTTATCTATTTGTTACAGAATGACAGACAGAAGGAAGACTACTTATTTTTTTTGAATTGTTATCATACACCTATAGTGATATAATCAGTACCAGGTGTTTTTTTTTGTTGTTGTTTTATGTTAAGAAACATGGTCTTGCTCTGTCACCCAGGCTCAAATGCAGTGGCGTGATCATAGTTCACTGTAACCTCGAATTCCTGGGCTCAAGTGATTCTCCCACTTCAGCCTCTGGAGTAGCTAAAACTACTAGCATGTGCCACCATGTCAAGCTAATTTTTAAAATTATTTTTGTGGAGATGGGGTCTCCCTATATTGCCCAGGCTAGTCTTGACCTCCTGGCCTCAAGTGATCCTCCTGCTTCAGCCTCTCAAAGTGTTGGGATTACAGGTGTGAGACACTGTGCTCAACCCAATACCAGGTTTTGAAAGAAGTTTATTTTAAAAAGAGTTGTTTGGGGGAACATCTGAGAACACAGTTTGTTTTTAAATATCCAGACTAATTTACAAGTCTTCAAAAATCCTGAGGGTAGGATTTGAATGAAATTTAATTATGGTTCTGCTGTATATGTTACTGAACTTCCTAAATCATCATGTGTTTCTGGGTGTTTTTGATCAGCCATGTGGAAGCTATAAGACCTGGAATCTGGAGTGAATCAACACTATTTAATTTGGATCACCCTGGGACTGATAGGTTACACTTTGAACTAGATTAAGGCTGAATTAATAAACATTTTTTGATGAATTTACGCCCAACAGGTCATTTAATATGTCCTGACCTTGAGCATAGCTATTGAATTATTATTGCTGAAGTTTAAATTGACAGGCAGGTAGCTTGTTTCGGGATCCAAACTTTAAATATAAGGACAATCCCAGCTTTGTTCATTGTTGTAAGATTCTGAGTACCATGTATCTCACTAAACATTTTTAAATCTGTCCTGTTTTTGTAAAATATTTTGGTAAATTAGAAAATGTAATCTTTAGAGCTCATAAACTCTCTTGGACTTGACTATTTTCTGCTGTTTAAAATGTTAGTTACAGCCACCAATTACTGTACTTGGGACTTGTAGTTCTAGTTCTTTTAGTGGAAACATGCCTTCAATACACTGAGAGCTTCTGTTGAGCATAGACTCTGTGACAGCGATGATGTGAGGGGCAGAGTGGATATGAAGATATCTAATACTTGGTCCCTGCTACCTCTAGCCTGTGAGCTCTGGACTGGGGCCAGGTTTTATTTAACTTTAATCTCCAGCATCTATCCCACTTTGCAGCACATAGTCAGCTCACACTGCCAGCTTGCAGTCAGCTCACATTTCTTCATTAAATGGACATTTGTTTAATGAAATTTTTGTTCAGTACGTAGTTATTGAATGAATAAACAGTCTAGAAATTGAGCGGGTAATGAAATCAAATAACTGAGAATGCTTGTATCTTTAAATTACTTCTTTTTTTATATTTTTATATTTTTTTATTTTTTATTACTATACTTTAGGTTTTAGGGTACATGTGCACAATGTGCAGGTTTGTTACATATGTATCCATGTGCCATGTTGTTTTGCTGCACCCATTAACTCGTCATTTAGCATTAGGTATATCTCCTAATGCTGTCCCTCCCCCCTCCCCCCACCCCACAACAGTCCCCGGAGTGTGATGTTCCCCTTCCTGTGTCCATGAGTTCTCATTGTTCAATTCCCACCTATGAGTGAGAACATGCGGTGTTTGGCTTTTTGTCCTTGCAATAGTTTACTGAGAATGATGGTTTCCAGTTTCATCCATGTCCCTACAAAGGACATGAACTCATCATTTTTTGTGGCTGCATAGTATTCCATGGTGTATTGGAGGTCTGAACAGGGTACTCTGGGACCCCAGAGAATGGAGCTACCAAATCAGCCAAGGATACAGTCATGTGATTCAAGTCCTAGAGAAAAAGACTCCAAATCACTGATTCACCACTTGTCTTAATGTACTTGCTCTTTTCTCTATTTAGTTTAGATGGCCTGATTCTCACTGGGTCTCCATAATAGTGTTTCATGGAATGTGCAATTTGTCTCTGCCCCAGCTCCTTGCTGCTTATGCTGGAAGGAGCAAGGAGGGAGGGAGTGAGTGCATGGGGGAGAGATGGGGAGCAGAACCAGCACACAGCACAGCCCTTGCAGGGAGAAAAGAGACTAGGGAGAGACTAGGGGCAGAATGCCTGGGAAACAGAGCAAGGAGGAAGCTGGGGCTATTTCTTATTTCTAAGAAGAATGTATTTATGCAAAGTGGTTATATTTGGGGATATATTCTCTATGAGTATATATTCCCTGAATGTATCTTTCTCTTTATGACCCACATCCTCCCTCTCATTGGAATCAGCAAATGAGCTGAGCCTCCTTCCCGTCTTGCCCCTAGCAGAGGTCTCCTATCTGTGTCCCCAGCTCTTTCCAGCTGCAGCAGCAGGAAGCTGGGTAAAGATAAATTAAACATTCCTTAAAATGCTGCTATGAAAACAAAATAAAAACTGATCAATTAAAAGTTTACATAAATATTTAAAAGCTATTAAAAAGATCTCATTCAATGTGAATTGCTGCAAACTTTATAAAGAGTTCTAAGGAAGAAGAAAATTTGGCAAACTGTCCTTGTGGAAAATTGGCTTTCTGCAGTTTGATTTTTGGCAAATTTACCCAAAAGCAGTCTTGAAGAATTAATACACATTCACTTAGAACAGAAAAGCAAATATTGTGAGTGAAAAAATATATATAATCATAGATAAAGATTAAAAATATAAGTAAAATGACCATGTACAACTTTG
The DNA here is from genome assembly GCF_028878055.3 of Symphalangus syndactylus. Taxonomy (NCBI): domain Eukaryota; kingdom Metazoa; phylum Chordata; class Mammalia; order Primates; family Hylobatidae; genus Symphalangus; species Symphalangus syndactylus. Next base: position 40,132,046 of record NC_072441.2, on the reverse strand, counting down.
GCATTCAAGAAAAATCTAGATGGAATAAATTGTTTATGCTAACCAAAATTAAGAAAAGGACAACAATCTGAATAAATCAATAACCATAAAAGAATTTTAAAAGATTTAAAATTTACTTTTTAGAGGTACCAGGTCCAGTAGATTTATCTGACTCCTATAATAGATCATCAACAAAGATGGCACAAAAATATCAAAGCATGTAGCCCAATCTCAGATATGATGATGAAAAAATCCCCCCAAAACTTGAAATATATCAAATCGAGAGCATTAACAAATAACGGAATGTGATAATAAACTGTGATTTAGTAGGGTTTTCCCTCTGTGATGCAAGAATAGTTTGAAATAGGAAGTCCATTAATATAATTAACTATATAACAGATTAAAAGGGAAAAATAAAATATATTTATTTCTATAAATATTAAAATATAAAATTTGCCATTCCTTCCTGATAAAAACGCATGGCAAGAAACGATAACTCGCTTACTATGATAAAAAAGACTTTTTACACAAATCAACAACTACAAAAACAAATATTATGCCTGGTACTAAAACCTAGAGACATTCTCATTAAAGTGAAGAATAAGGCAAAGAAACAGTAACACTATTCAGAATATTTCACTTCTTCTTCCAGGCATCTTATAGATTGCACTATTCCACCCCTTTGACATTTACATTTGAGGTGGTTTGTTTTAGCCAATAGGTTGCAGCCAGAAATGCTGTGTTTCCTTTAAGGTCAGAGTAATTATTTCTGGCAGGAGACCGCTACTGCTCCCTATTCTGGTTATAGAAGCATGTGTGCAGAAGGAGTTTCCATGGCAGGAGTAAGTCCTTACTTAATAATAACATCGAATGTGAATGGACTAGACTCTCCAATTAAAAGATATAGAGACTAGCTGAATGGATGAGAAAACAAGACCCATTGATGTGTTGCCTACTAAACACACAAATACACACACACACACACACACACACTTCGCCTGTAAAGACATGCATAGACTGAAAATAAAGGGATGGAAAAAATACTCCATGCCAATGGAAACGAAAAAAACAGTTGTCGTTGCTATACTTATATCAGACAAGATAGATTTCAAGACAAAAACTATAAGAAGAGATGAAGAAGGTTGCTATGTAATGATAAACAGGTCAATTCAGCAAGAGGATATAAGAATTTTAAATATATATGCACCCAACACTGGAACACCCAGATATATAAAGGAAATGTTATTAGAGCTAAAGAGAGAGATAAGCTCCAATACAATAACAGATGGAGATTTCAACACCCCACTTCCAGCATTGGACAGATCTTCCAGAGAGAAAGTCAACAAATATCAGTTTAATCTGCACTAGAGACCAAATGGACCTAATAGATATTTACACAACATTTTATCCAAGAGCTGCAGAATATGCATTGTTTTCTCCAGCACATGGATCATTCTCAAGACAGACCATAGGTAAGGTCATAAAACTAATCTTAAAACATTAAAAAATTGAAATAATATCAAGCATCTTCTCTAACCACAATGGAATAAAACTAGAAATTAATAACAAGAGGATTTTGAAAACTATACAAATACATGGAAATATAACAATATGCTCCCAAATGACCAGTGGATCAATGAAGAAATTAAGAAGGAAATTGGAAACTTTTTTGAAACAAATGGTAATAGAAACACAACATACCAAAACCTATGGGATACAGCAAAAGCAGTATTAACAGGGAAGTTTACAGCTATAACTGCCTACACCAAAAAAGAGGAAAAACTTCAAATGAACAATCTAATGATGCATCTTAAAGAATTAGAAAAGCAAGAGCAAACCAAACCCAAAATTAGTAGAAGAAATAATAAAGATTAGAGTGGAAATAAATGAATTTGAAATGAAAAAACAATGAAACAAAAAGTTGGTTTTTTGAAAACTTAAAGAAAATTGACAGACCTTTAGCCAGACTAAGAAAAAAAAAAGACGATCGAAATAAATATAATCAGAAATAAAAAAGGAGATATTACAAATGATACCACAGAAATTCAAAGGATCATTAGTGGCTGCTATGAGCAACTATATGCCAACAAATGGGAAAATCTAGAAGAAATAGACAAATTACTAGATACATACAACCTACCAAGATTGAAGCAGGAAGAAATCCAAAACCTGAACAGACCAATAACAAGTAATGAGATTGAAGCCTTGATAAAAAGTCTTCCAGTAAAGAAAAACTGGAGACCTGATGGCTTCACTGTTGAACTTTACCAAACATTTAAAGAAGAACTAATACTAATCCTACTCAAGTTATTCAGAAAAATGCAGGAGTGAGGGAATCCTTCCAAGCTCATTCTGCAAGGCCAGTATTAACCTTAATACCAAAACCAGACAAAGACACATTAAAAAAAATAAAAAAAAGAAAACTACAGGGCAATATTGCTGATGAATATTGATGCAGAAATCCTCAATAAAATACTAGAAAACCAAACTCAACAATGCTTTTGAAAGATTATTCATAATGACAAAGTGGGATTTACCCCTGGGATGCAAGGATAGTTCAACATATGCAAATCAATAAATGTGATATCAACAGAATGAAGGATAAAAACCATACAATCATTTCAATTGATGCTGAAAAGGCATTTGATAAACATCCCTTCATGATAAAAGTCCTCTAAAAACTGGCTATAGAAGGAACACCCTTCAACATAATAAACACCATATGTGACAGACCCACAGCTAGTATCATACTGAATGGGGAAAAACTGAAAGCCTTTCCTCTAAAATCCTGAACATGACAAGATGTCCACTGTCACCACTGTTATTTGACATAGTTCTGGAAGCCCTATCTAGGGCAATCTGACAAGAGAAAGATAGATATAAAGGGAGTCCAAATTGGAAAAGAAGAAGTCAAATTATCCTTGTTTGCAGATGATATGATGTTATATTTGGAATAACCTAATGACTCCACCTAAGAAAAGAAATAAAAAAGTAATCCCAATTACAACAGCCACACATCAAATTAAATACCTAGGAGTTAACCAAAGAAGTGAAAGGTCTGTGTAATGAAAACTATAAAACACTAAACTATTGAAGAGGACAACAAAAAATTGAAAAATATTTCATGTTCCTGAATTGGAAGAATCAATATTGTTAAAATGTCCATACTACCCAAAGCAATTTACAGATTTAATGCCATCCCTATCAAAGTACCAATGACATTATTTACAGAAATAGAAAAAAATCCTAAAATTTACATAGAACCACGAAAGACCCAGAATAGCCAAAGCTATCCTACACAAAAACAGCAAAACAGGAGGAATCACATTATCTGACTTCAAAATATACTACGGAGCTATAGTAACCAAAATAGCATGGTATTGGCCCAACAAAAGACATATAGATCAATGGAACAGAATAGAGAACCCAGAAATAAATCCACACACCTACAGTGAACTCATTTTTGTCAAAGCTGCCAAGAACATACACTGGGAAAAAGATAGTATCTTCAGTAAATGATTTTGGGAAAACTGGATATCCATATGCCAAAGAATGAAACTAGACCTCTATCTTGCCATATACAAAAATCAAATCAAAATGGATTAAATGCTTATAAATATAAGACTTCAAACTATGAAACTACTATGAGAAAACATTGGGGGATATCTCCTGGACATTGGTCTGGGCAAAGATTTCTTGAGCAATGACCCACAAACACAGGGAGCTAAAGCAAAATTAGATAAATGGGATCATATCAAGTTAAAAATCTTCTGTACAGCAAAGGATACAATTAATAAAGAGACAACCACAGAATGGCAGAAAATATTTGCAAGCTACCCATCTGACAAGGGATAATAATCAGAACCTGTAAGGAGCTCAAACAACTATATGGGAAAAATTTAATAATCCAATAAAAAATGAGCAAAAGGCATATGAAAAACTGCTCAACAGCATTGACCATCAGAGAAATGCAAATCAAAACTATAATGAGAAATCATCTCACCTGAGTTAAAATGGCTTATATCCAAAAAACAGGCAATAACAAATGCTGGTGAGGATGTGGAGAAAAGGGAACCATTGTACACTGTTCGTGAGAATGTAAATTAGTACAACCACTATGGAGAACAGTTGGAGGTTCCTCTAAACACTAAAAATGGAGCTATCATATGATCCAGCAATCCCATTACTGGGTATATACCCAAAAGAAAGGAAATCAGTATATTGAAGAGATATCTGCACTCTTATGTTTGTTGCAGCACTGTTTACAATAGCTAATATTTGGAAGCAACCTAAGTGTCCATCAATAGGTGAATGGATAAAGAAAATGTGGTACATATGCACAATGGAGTACTGTTGAGCCATAAAAAAGAATGAGATCTAATCATGTGCTGCAACATGAATGGAACTGGAGGTGATTATGTTAAGTAAAATAAACCAGGCACAGAAAGACAAACATCACATGTTCTCACTTATTTGTGGGATCTAAAAATCAAATCAATTTAACTCATGGACATAAAGAGTAGAAGGATGGTTACCAGAGGCTAGGAAGGGTAGTGGGAGGTTGGGCTGGGGGTAGATAGGGATGGTTAATGGGTACAAAAAATAGAAAGAATAAGATCTAGTATTTGATAGCACAAAAGGGTGACTGTAGTCAATAATAACAACTGTACATTTTAAAAATAACTTAAAGTGTATAACTGGATTGTTTGTAACTCAAAGGATAAATGCTTCAGGGGATGGGTATTTTATTCTCCACGAAGTGCTTATTTCACATTGCATGCCTGCGTCAAAACATCTCGTGTACCTCATAAATATATATGCTTAGTATGTACCCACAAAAATTAAAAAAAATTTAACTCTATATAACATGGAAGAAAGGAAATAAAGAAGGAGAGAGAGAAAGGAAGGGATAAGGAAAGTTAGAGCACTATTAAAACTTTGCTAAGGGCTGGCAAGGCTGTGGAGAAATAGGAAGTTTTTACACCGTTGGTGGGAGTGTAAATTAGTTCAACCATTGTGGAAGACAGTGTGGCAATTCCTCAAGGATCTAGAACCAGGAATACCACTTGACCTAGCAATCCCATTACTGGGTATATACCCAAAGGATTATAAATCATTCTACTATAAAGACACATGCACACATATGTTTACTGCAGCACTATTTACAATAGCAAAGACTTGGAACCAACCCAAATGCCCATCAATGATAGACTGGATAAAGAAAATGTGGCACATGTACACCATAGAATACTATGCAGCCATAAAAAGAATGAGTTCATGTCCTTTGCAGGGACATGGATGAAGCTGAAAACCATCATTCTCAGCAAACTAACACAGGAACAGAAAACCAAACACTGCATGTTCTCACTCATAAGTGGGAGTTGAACAATGAGAACACATGGACACAGGGAGGGGAACATCACACACTGGGGCCTGTCGGGGGGTGGGGGCAAGGGAAGGGAGGGCATTAGGACAAATACCTAATACATGTGGGGCTTAAAACCTAGATGATGTGTTAAGTGCAGCAAACCACCATGGCACATCTATACCTATGTAACAAACCTGCACATTCTGCACATGTATCCCAAAACTTAAAGTAAAAACAAACAAAACAACAACCAAAAAAAGCCTTTGCTAAGGAACAAAATAAATAAATGAACAGACGTGCCTATTCCTAGCTAGGATCTGATGAGGTAAATTTCTCTCCAAATTATTCAGTATAGTATGTAATTCTGCAATGACAGAACAGACAATGGCTAATTTGTGCTAAACATGATGAGAGTAAAGGGATGATAAGAAGTATTAACTTAAAAATCACTATGTATAACAATGTATAAATTTAGAAAAGAGAGATTTATTTCCTTTTTTTCTTTTTTGGTTCCTCATCATTCAATCTGATGAGCTTATGAGCTTTATTTCTTAAGAAGGAGATTACAACCTCCAGGCAGGAAGCACAACCACCATCTAAACAAAGCACTTTGAGGCAGAGGAGGATGGAACAGGGATTTCTTTTAAATGGATTGGCCAAGTATACTTATTCAACAGGTTACAGGAGGAGCTATGAATATTCATGAAGGTGGTCCTCATGCATGTTACACACCACCATGTTCACTTAGGGGTGGAAGATTAACACTTAAATGTATTACAGGTAGGCCAAAAGGTGAAGCAGGGACACGAAGGCATTCCAGTGTGCAGTCTCTGTAAAACACACCAGAACCAGTTCATGATAAGTGATCTCTCATCAGAAGAAAGTTACAGAAATCAGTCTGTTGTCCAATCAAGGCTTGTGGAACAGGGTGTCAGTTAGTGAGCATCTGGTGGTGAGTTGCAATTGTTTTAATATTGTTTATTTCAAGGCCAGTGCTTGTTTAACTTCTAGAGAAAAAGAAAAACCTTGTAGCACTTTGCACATAGTTTATTCTTTAAGTGTAGGGTGTATGATTTAATCCTTCTCTGGCATGGCCTTAGGTCCTGTTTATAATCTGTTATCTTATTTCCACAAAGAGTCCATTCTGTCAGTCATATGATATCTACTTTGACATTACTGCTGGTCAGTTGTGTCTAAACCACAAAAGGAGGCGGGTGTAACAAGGGGTGTCGGACCTCCCATCCTATCATGTCTGGGAACTAAATTTGTAAGATTTCTCCGGAGTCCGCTTGGCCAAGGGGGCAGGGCTCATCCAGTCAGTTTGAGGGGCTTAGGATTTTATTTTTAGTTTATAGAAGCAAGAGGATTTCTGAAGAATTAATTATTTAACTGCAAAGCTGGGGAGAAGTAGCAAGAAAGCATTCTCTGAAAAGACATGTCAAAAAATGTCCACTTTTTTCTAGAACTGTTGCTAATCATTGTGAGCTGTGTTGTTTGAGTAAGAGAAGGCATACTGATCACAGAAAGACTATATTTGTCCCTTCCACTCTCCTCCCTGCAGTTGACTGAATGTTAGTAACAAAGTGACTCTGGAAGATCTGTTCCCACCATTCTGCATTTCTCCTGCAATCTTGTGGTGGATCTTGGAGAGTCACTCTTACTTAACCCAGAGGCAGCTGGGGTGGTAACAGGTGAAACAAGCAAATAAATTTTTTTTTGGAAAAGTATAACATTAGAGGACTTACCTACTAGGTATGAAAACATACTATAAAGCTTTATTACTATTATCGTTTTTAATGACATTTATTGAAGGCTTACTGTGTGCTAGACACTGTGCTATGTTTTACATACCTGATGTCATTTAATTATCTTCCAAACCTTATGAAGTAGATAGCGTTTTTAAGACATAATACTTAGAGGAAGAAACTGAGGCCTAGAAAAGATGCATTTGCAAAAAATTAAATAGCCAGTAAATAATGGAAATATAATTCTAATCTAGACATTATAACTCTAAAGCCATTTTTATCATTACTATCAATATAATTTTGACTACATAAAAGAGGAACAGTAGAACGGAGAAGAGTTTAAAAACAAAATAGCCATATCTATGGGATTTCACCATGTGATAAAATTGACATTTACATCAATTTAATAATTATTGCTAGACAATTGGCTATTCACTGAAAAGTAACTATTATCTCTCATACCAGAAAAAGATATAATTCAGAAATTTAAAAAAATTTAATATAAAAAGGTAGAAATAGTACTAAAAAATATAGAACATACAGCAATCTGGTGGCCATAAAAAATAAGTCAGGGACCAGGGAGGTAAAGGTTGCAGTGAGCTGTGGTCAAGTTACTGCACTCTAGCCTAGGTGACAGAGTGAGACCCTGTCTCAAAAAAAACAAAAAACAAAAACAAAAAAACTCCAAAGCGCCAAATTAGTGAGGGTTGGTACATAAGTGGAAGCCTATTTGCTACTTCTCCATGAAAACTGAGAATGAATGAAAAGAAAAAGTTTTAAATTAAGAAGTTTCAAACTTTGGCTGGAGACTGTTAAAACATTCTCCAAGAAGTATGAGGAGAAGGAAATATTTATTTTCCAATGCAAATTCAATCATTTCTTTTATTATTGACATTGTTTGATACATTGGATAAAAAAAATCCTGCATTGGTTAAAATCAAAAGACACAGTCCCTGAATGACATAATATAAGAAAAATAGGCCAGGCGTGGTGGCTTATTCCTGTAATTCCAACACTTTCGGAGGCCAAGGCAGATGGATCACAAGGTCAGGAGTTCGAGACCCACCTGGTCAACATACTAAAACCCCGTCTCTACTAAAAATACAAAAAATTAGCCAGGCATGGTGGCTGGCAGCTGTAATCCCAGCTACTTGGGAGGCTGAGGCAGGAGAATCGCTTGAACCTAGGAGGCGAAGGTTGCAGCGAGCCAAGATAGTACCACTGCACTCCAGCCCAGGCGACAGTGTGAGACACCATCTCAAAAACAAAATGAAAAAAAAAAAAAACAAAGAGAATGAGAATAGCAAAATTTGACTAAAAATCTTGATCAATGACACCGTTTATTTAAAAATTGTATTACTTATATTACCTTGAAGCTATAAAACAATAGTCAAAATAGATTGTGGGAACTTCTATTTCTAATCCAGATGGAGTAACAGGAACCAGATTCTTCTTACTACCTGTGACAACCAAAAAAATAAATAAATAAATTTAAAAAAGGACAACATACAACGTACAGGACACAATAGTTCTCAGGATGCTGGACATTGGGGAAAAAAAGACAGTAACCCCTAAGAGACAGGAAACAAGCAAGATGAGCCCTACAGTTGCCCCAGCTTACTGTCTTGAGGGAATTTCCAGGATGAAGTGCCAAGAGGGGAAATGCAGGAGAGTGCAGTGGACTCTGAGTTGAGGAGACAGAGCTGAGAGTCCAGGGAGACTAAGATGGCCAACGTCATAGGACAGAGTACTGGAGAGCAGAGACCTGCAAAGAGAGAGAACTTCAGAGATCTGCAAAGGGTTCCTCTCAAGTACTCAGATGAGTACAGATTACCACTTGCCTGTGAGGAAACTGGGTGAAGCTCAGGAAAGAAATCCCTAAACATATTAGAGGAACCGGTGCCCAATGCTCACAAAAGGCTGAGAGTAATGCCCGTTCCCACCATCCAGACTGGAAAACCCCATAATTCACAGGACATTTGCTACAGTGCACAGTAGGGTCTTGCCTCAGTGGAGAATAAGTAGCTCTCCACTGAGTATTGCTCTGGGCCAGCCTAACAAACCTGAAAGGATAAAACTGTTTCCAAGCATCTCAGAACAAAGCTCAAGAATACTTGTAGGAGTACAGAAATATCCAGCACCCAATGAAACAAAATTTACAATGTCTGGTAGTCAGTTAAAAGTTACAAGTCAAAGAAACAAGAAAATACAAACCATATTTGGAAAACTTACCGCCCAATTGAAACAACTCAGAATTTACACAATGTTAGAATTATTAGACAAGGACACTAAAGTTATCAGAATTACATTTTATATGTTTATAAAGTTAAGGTGAAACATGAAAGATATTTTGAAAAACAAAAATAAAATAAAACACATTGAACTCTAAAGATAAAAACTGCAGTGGACTCACAGAAGATTAGACATTGAAGAATAAAAGAGTAGTGAATTTGAAGACATAGCAATAGAAATGATCCTAAATGAGGCACAGAGAGAAGAGAATTAAAAAGAGGAAAGGGCATCAATAAGCTGTGGGACAACTTGAAACATCCTAATGTGTGTGTAATGAGTCTCCAAAGGAGAGGAGAAAATAAGAAATAGAAAAATAAATAAACTCTTAAAATACATTTTCCAAATTTGATGAAAACTCAACACTCACAGACTCAAGAAGCTCAACAAACCCCAAGCACAGGAAACATGAAGAAAACTACACCAATGTGCATCATAATCAAGGTGCTCAAAACCAGTGATAAAGAGAAAATCATAAAAAGCAGCCAAAGAAGAAAGACATGATACATGCAGAGGAACAAAGATAAGGATGACAGTATAATTTTTATTGGAAATTGCAAATGAATTCACTGTGAAGCAGCATCGTTAAATTACTGAAAGAAAAAAAAGTCAACCTAAAATTCTGTATTTAGAATTCTATACCCAGAAAAAAATCTTTAAAAAACAAAGGTGAAATAAAGACTTTCTAGACATAAAAAACTGAAAGAATTCATCATCAGTGGGTCATCAGCACTACAATAAATGCTAAAAGATGTCCTTCAGACGAAAGGAAAATTGTTAGCTATATAAAGAAGGCTACATCACAGTGACAGCATTAAAGGATATGTGTTACAGTCAAAAGCTTCAAAGAAAAGGATCTGGAGAGGCTGGAGGTAAGCTCCAAATATTCTCCCTCTACAGAGAGTACTTTCCTCCTAATATCAAAAACAAGATCACAATGTCCACTTCTTCCACTTCTGTTCAATATTGGGTTAGATGTTCTAGCCATTGCAATGAGGCAAGAAAAAGAGTAACAGGCATACAGACTAAATAGGAAGGAACAACACTGTTGTTATTCACAGACATGATAATCTACGTAGAAAATCCATGGAAATCTGCAAAGAAACTAACTAGAACTAATGACTTTAGCAAGGTCACAAGATACAAGATCAATATACAAAAGTGTCTCTACATACTAGTAAAAATATTATTTACAATAGCAGCAGAAAACATGAACTAACAAAGGTTGTGAAAGACTTGCACATTGAAAACTACAAAATACTGGTGAGAAAAATTAAAGAAAACCTAAATAGATAGATATGAGCTGAGTGCAGTGGCTCATGCCTGTAATTTCAGCACTTTGGGAGGCCAAGGCAGGCAGATGAGTTAAGGCCAGAAGTTCAAGACCAGGCTGGCCAACATGGCGAAATCCCATCTCTACTAAAAATACAAAAATTAAGGTGTAGTGGCACATGCCTGTAATCTCAGCTACTCAGGAGGCTGAGGCACGAGGATGCTTTGAACCTGGGAGGCAGAGGTTGCAGTAGCCAAGATCATACCACTATACTCCAGCCTAGGCGACAGAGAGAGACTCTGTCTCAAAAACAAAACAAAAAACAAACTAACTAATAAATAAATAGATAGATATGTCTTGCTCATGGGTCAGAAAACTAACCCTGCCCCGTCCATTAATGTATAGATTTAATGAAATTCCAATCATAATCCCGAAAGTCTCTTTTGTAGGTATTGGTAAAAACAATTATAAAGTTTACATTGAAATGCAAAGACCTAGAATAGCCAAAACAATGTTGAAAAAGAACAAAGTTAGAGGACTAACACTACCTGGTTTTAAGGTTTATTATAATGCTAGAGTAAGCAAGACTAGTGGTACTAGTGCAAAGATAAAGAAATGAATCACTAGAAAAAAATGGAGCACCCAGAAGTACATCCACCAGTTTTTGAACAACTAATTTCAAGTCTTTTTAGCAAAAGTTGCTAATCCATGCTCAATCCATTCCTTAGCAACATTTACACAAATTCACCAAAAATGGATCATAGACCTAAACATGAAACCTAAAACTATAGAACTTCTAGAAGGAAACATAGAAAGAAAATCTTTGCTGCTTTGGATTAGGCCAAGATTTCTTAGACACAACACTGAAAGCATGATCTATAGAGGAAAAATGATATATTGAACTTCATCAAAGTTAAAAACTTCTATTCCTTGAAAGAAAGAAAATGCAAGCTACAGAGAAAATACTTGCAAATCATATATCTGATATATCATCTATATGATATATTTAAATAAACTTGTATCCAAAATATATAAATAACTCTCAAGATTTAACATAAGAAGGCAAATGAACTAATTAAAACATGGGCAAAAGATTTGATCAGATTCCTCACCAAAGATTATATATGTCTGTTTTCTCATTGCTATAAAGAAATACATGAGACTGGGTAATTTATAAAGAAAAGAGGTTTAATTGGCTCATAGTTGTGCAGGCTGTACAGGAAGTATGATGCTAGTATCTGCTGGGCTTCCGGGGAGGCTAAGCTGGAGGCATCTCACATGGTGGGTTCAGGAATGAGAGAAGTGAGGGGAAGTGCCACACACTTTTAAATAACCAGATCTCACAGGAACTCACTGTCACGAGAACAGCACAAAGGGGATTGTGCTAAACCATTCACAAGAAATCCACCCCAATGATCCAATCACCTGCCACCAGGCCCCACCTCCAATATTGGGGATTACACTTCGACACGATTTTTGGTTGGGCACACAGACCTAAACCATGTCAGGAGACAATATGAATAGAAAACAAACATATGAAAATATATTTAATACTATTAGTCATTAAAGACATGCAAATGAAAACCACAATGGATAGCACCACTCTTTGTCAGAATCACTAAAATTTAAAAGACTGACCATACCAATATAAAGGAACTAGAATTCTCAGGCACTGCTGTTGAGAATGTAAAATGATACAACCACTTTGGAAAACAGTTTCTAAGTTTCTTTGGTTCCTAACACCATACAAACACTTGTATATAAAAGTTCTTAGCAGCTTTACTTGTAATAGCTAAAAACTGAAAATAACCCAAATGTCTATAAACAGATGAATAGATAAACAACTGGGTTACACTTACATAATAGAATACTACTCAGCAATAAAGCAGAATGAATCTCAAAACAATTATGCTGAGTAAAACTTAAAAGGTCAAAAAAGAATACATACTGTATGATTCCATTCATTTAAAATTCTAGAAAATGCAAACTAATCTAGAGTGGCATAAATTAGATCAGCAGTTTCCTGGGCATCTGGACTTTAAAATTATGGAGGGGAATGAGGAAACTTTTTTGGGTGATGGACATGTTCATTATCTTGATTGTGATGATGGTTTGGTGAATGTGTACATATGTCAAAACTAATCAAATTGTATACTTTCAATATATGTGATTTGTTATATGTCAATTATACCTGAATAAAACTGTTTTATTTTTTAAAAGTTTGTATCTAGAAGGATAGTAAAACTACTCTCTTCTGAAGGCCAGATTTCTATACTCCTCAATTCTCTGGTGTAGAGATATGCGTCCAGAATTTTTTTTAAAGCATGATGAAATGGCTTTGACAAAGCTACAGCACTCTGGCTAAATTCCTTATTTCCTAGGTGACCTTTTAAACTCATTCAGAGCCTGTTTGATTCTACTTAGCACACTTCAATTAAGCTTGATAAGTTCTAAACAATACATTTGAAGAGAGAAAGGGACATAAAAATATTTTAGGGAGTCCCAGTGAAAAGTGATTATCAGTACTGCAGGAAGTGAAAAGAATTTTGGAAAGTAGCTGGAATTTCACCCTGAAAGCATTATCTAGTAATGAGTATTCATTGAGATAACCAAGGAGAGCATCTTTTGTTTAATAAGTCTGTTTAAAATGTATGGACTACAAAAAGATTTATGTCAAAAATAAGATGAAAAAGGTTTTCAATTCTAAAGAGATGGTTCTTGGTTATGTGAAAATCTGATTTAGGTGGCATACCTTGTTGACCCACAATGAAGTGCTTTTGAGGAAAGTCTTGAATATTACAGAAAGTAGTTGGATTCAAACTAAGTAAAATATTGGAAAGAATGTGAAAGAATATTCCAGCATTAGAGGCAAAATAGAAAGGTTCACTCCAATCCTTTTCCCTTTATGAATGTGCATGTGTCTTTGGTTTCCTAAAGTGCTTTTTGTGTTTAAATTGACAGGAAGGGAAGAACAAGTCTTAATGCCTTATGGCTCCAAGATCTGTTTTCCAGTCATTTCACATATGGCTCAGAATGTTAATAATGGAAAGTTGATCTATGTTGACTACTTGCCAACTTTATTACTTAAACTCGTTCCTTGACAATAAATCTTGTCCTTTCAAGGACAATTCTGGAATTAGGCTCAGAATTCTGACAGTATAACTCTTCTGTTACTGAAAATTATATCTATCATTTAAAGCATTTTATCATGCTAAACCTGTAACGAAAATTTTTGAAACATCACATTTCTAGGAACTCCTAAAGAAGAAATCATCCATTCAGTGAGAGCAAATGAACACTCCAACAGACTGAAACAAAGCATCTTTACAGGAGACATGAATGCCAGAAAGCAAAGAGAACTACAGTCAGGGTCTCCACTGGCATGGCCCAAGCCCAGCGTGGCATGACCCAGACAGACGAGTAGGCAGAGTACTATGGGCAGCTCCCATACTCCTTGCAGATCAACAAGCCAGCATATAACCCAGGGAGATAGATAATAGTGATGCTGTGCTCTGTAGAGGGTAGTGGCAACAGTGGGATTTCTTCTGGAATAAATCTGTAGTGAGCCAGATGTTTCTTCTGACTATATTACTTCTGACAGTGTATAATCCAAAATTGTTTCCTTGGCCTTCCAAAAAGTTTTATAAGCTACCTAACGGCTGCAATAAATCCCTTTCTTCTTAAACTAGCTAGAGTGGATTTTTGTCCTCTACAAAACAGATCCTGCCACTAAGAACCCCACTAGTATTTGTTGCCATGATTAGGGAATAAGTTAAGCCATTGTAAGGGGGGAAAAAGCAGCTCCAAGTACAAGGGCTTAAGTGTGTTGGAAGCTTCTTTCTCATATCACAATTCAGGATGAATATCTGGGCCATGCTCCATAAAGTCATCTAGATACCCAGGTTGCTGGGGCAACGCTCCCGTCTTCTACATTTGGCTTTTCTCTCTAGGTCAAAAGTGTTTTCTCCAGTGATTGTTAACTTCACTGGTTCCACACTCCAGGCCACAGAACAGAACAAAAGAAAATACGAAGGGCAAACAACCTTATTTTGAAAAACATAAAGCAGAAGTCATTTCTAAAACTTAGGCCCAGCGGGGTGGCTGACATCTGTAATTCCAGCACTTCGGGAGGTCAAGGCAAGAGGATCACTTGAGCCCAAGAGTTTAAGACCAGCCTGGGCAACACAGGGAGATATGTTATCTACAAGAATTAAAATAAAAAATAAAATAAATTAGCCAAGTGTGGTGATGCATGCCTGTAGTCCCAGCTACTTGGGAAGCTGAGGTGGGAGGATCTCTTGAGCACTGATCAAGGCTGCAATGAGCTGTGATCACACCACTGCATTCCAGCCTGGGTGACAGAGCATGCCCCTGTCTCACAAAAATAAAATAAAACCTAGAAGCTAAAACCAAAACTCAAAGCCTTCTCAAAAGAATGTGGAAAACATAACCTGTAACTGGAGTAGCCATTAATCTAGTCAAAACTTGATGGGCGTGGGGTGTTCTCTTAGTAAAAGAAGAAAAGAGAAATGGACATCGGAAAAATTCCAAAACTTTATTCAAGAGGACATCATCAGCTTTTGAGACTTCAGTTGTCCCCTGCAAATGGGCTCTTACTCCCCTCTCTTTTCTTAAAGCAAAAATACCTGCAGGAAGCTGCAGAGCAGTGGAAAGATCAGCAAGCATACTCCTCAGTCCCTCTACCTAAGTAGCAGTGAGATGGCCATAGCTATTTTTACCCTCTTACTTGCAATAAAACATTTAGATTTTGAAACACCAACTCTTCCTCCAATGTAGAGCATCCTCTGTGTAGACACTATGAGATATAGAAGTCAGCAAGGCTGGCCTGGCCACTGCCCTGTTGATGCTTTCATTCTAGGATGGAAGATTAATTTTTTGGTAGTTGATTATTTAACTAATTATTAAAGAGTGCTCCAAGGAAGTACAAAATGGATATGTGTATAAATGGATATGTGTCATAAGTAAATGGATATAAGTGTCATAAGTATATGACACAAGAATTTGACCTTGGCTGAAGAGATCACAAATACATTTTCCTCTGAAAGTGATATTTAAGTATATACAAAAATTATGAACAGATTTACCAGTGAAATTTATTTCTGTAAGTTGGCAAATTGTTTACATAACCTTTCTATTTCACTCTTTAGTTATGATTAGGAGTTTTTTTTTTTCACTTAAAAACATGTATCAAAATTGTTTGAGTAGGTATTCATTTACCTGGCTTAAACACAAAGTATGAAAACGTAGCTGGGCACCATGGCTCGCACCTGTAATCCCAGCACTTTGGGAGGCCGAATCAGGAGGATGGCTTGAACTCAGGAATTTAAGACCAGCCTGGGTAACATGAAGAAACCCCATCTCTACCAAAATACAAAAATTAGCTGGGCATAGTGGTGCACACCTGTAGTCCCAGCTACTCAGGGGGCTGAGGTGGGAGGATCGCTTGAGCCCAGGAGGTCAAGGCTGCAGTGAGCCATGTTTGCACCACTGTATTCCAGTCTGGGCCACAAGGTGAGACTGTGTCTGGAAAAAAAAAAAAAAAAAAGGAAGAAGAAGAAGGAGAAGGAGGAGGCGGTGGTGGCAGAGGAGGAGGAAGAGGAAGAAAAAGAAGAGGAGGAAGAGGAAGAAGAAGGCTTCTATGGGGAAGTTTAGGGAGAGTGGCTTCTCAGACAGGAATTGTCTTTTGCATCATACAGGCTAGAATCTTCAATGTGCAAGACAATCAGTAAAGCTTCACCATTCAGAAACCAATCAATGTCCTTTTCAGTATCACTTAAGTTACATATTAATTATGGAACATCAACAGTTTGAGGAACCCACTATAAGATTTCAGGGACTCAGGATAAGTTTCTTTACTCAAGGATAGGATGTAAGCCATGAATTATGGACCTCCCCCAGGTGGATTAATTTGGAAACCTGCCAAATGTGACATCTAGGTTATTATATCCTTGATAAGAATTTGTATTTATCTGAAAGCTAATAAAAATAATTATCTTTCTTCTCCTTTCAAATTACAGATAATAGGAAACTATACACATTTTACCTCCTGCTCTAGCTTTTTTCACTTACTATAGCATGGAGATATTTTGATATAATATATTGATAAAAAAGCTTTTTTAAACAAAATTATTGTATTCCATTTTATAGATATACTATTAATGTATTTAACCAGTCCCTTATTGGTGAGCTTGTAGATCGTTTCCAATATGTTGCATTATAAACAGTGCTTCAGTGAATTATATCCAAATGTATAGGAAAAATCCTAGCCCATTTGAAATTTACCGTGGGTTAGGGTGTGAGGCATACATCAAACCACATTTTTTTCTCCATTTGGCTTCCTGGTAGTTCCCAGATGATTCGTTGATAGCACCTCTTTTTCTCACTGATTTGAGATACCACATTTATTATATACTAAAACTCCGTATGGATTTAGGTCTATTTCTGACTATACATTCTGTTGTGTTAGTCTGCCTATTCATGTGTCATTATAATAATAACCACTGGGGCTTTATCTGACAAAGAAAAATCTTCCTTCGGTGCTTTTCTTTTGCAGACGTTTCCTATTTTTTTGTTTCTATTTCCATATGAGCTTTTTCTGTTTTTTGAGACAGGTTATTGTTGTGTTGCCCAGGCTGGTCTCAAACTCCTGGGCTCAAGCAATCCTACTCTCTTGGAATAGCCGGGATTACATGTGCATATCACCATGCCTGGCTTACTTTTATCTAAACTTTAAAATTATTTCTGGTCTAGTCTGGTTCTAAAAAAAACCAGATTTTACTTTTATTGAAATCATATTAAATTTATAAATTAACTTAGAGAAGTTCGACATCTTGATAATATTGACTCTTCCTATCCAAAATGCCTTTCCATTTGTTCATGACTTCCTTTTATCTTTCAAAGAATGTTTTAATGTTTTCATCTGTAGAATACTCAGCCTCGAGCATTTCTTTTTAGGTTCATCACCTCGCTATGGGGTCTTCTATTATATTTTCAATGAATATTGATTGTATGCATGAAAAAATTTGCATATGAATTTTGTACCTTGCTAATTTACTAAATGTTTTGTTTGTTTGTAGTAGTTTTTATTTGACCTCCTTGAATTTTCTAGATATGTTATATGATTTACATATAGTGATAGTTTTACTGCTTTGTTAATTCTCACATCTCTAATTTCTTTATCTTGCATGATCACATTGGCTAGCACTTCTGCTACAATATTAAATAATAGTGATGATAGGACCATTCTTGCTTTGTTCCTGAGTGGGGAATGCCCTAGTGTTTCTCCCTGAAATGTACTACTGATTTGGCAGGTGAAATAACTATATTTCAACATTCAAAGATGTATCTATTGATAAATACTTTCTTAAGAATTTCATCAAGAATGGTTATTAAATTTTGTCCGATATCTTTTTAGCATATATGAAGGTAAGGGTGATCACATGATTCTCTTCCTTAAGCCTACTAATTGGTAGATATCAATAGATTAATCGATTTTCTAATATTGAACCTCCTTTGCAGACTTGTAATAAATCCTATTGGAAACGGTACATTTTTCTTTTAATATACTGCTAGATTTATATAGGAGTTTTCTTTAATATTCATATGTGATATTGGAGATAGTTTTCATCAGATTTTACCATAAGTGTCCTGCTTGCTTTATAAAATTAATCTAGAATTATTTTTGAAGATCTTGTAAAATTGCTCAGAGAAACAATTTCAACCTGGTGTTTGGCCAGGGAAAATGGGCAAGAGGTGGCAGTAGCTCTTTGATGAATTTCTGGGTTTCTGTTTATGAAAATTATGCTACTTAGATTTTATGTCTTTTTTAAGCTTGAGTATAAAATTGTCCAATTTATTAAGTTTTTTTCATTTTTATGGTAATTTCCTCTCTTATTCCTTCTCATTTTACTAGCACATTTTTATATTTTTTTCTTGACTAAGTTAGTAATTTATGTTTATTGACTTTTTTCAGAGCAGCAGCTTTCAGTTTTTGTGCTCCAACTTCTTAAATTCTGCTTTTATCTTTATTGATTTTTTCCCTTGATTCTCCTTTATTTTATTTTGTTTCTTTTTTAACTTCTAAAGTTAAATGTCAAATTCATTTTTTCAGTCTTTCATGTTTATAATGGAAGTATTATTTCCTCTCCTCTCACTATTGTTTTAGCAATTTGTAGTTTTCTTATTACTATTTGTTAGATGTTTTGCAATTATAGTTTTGTATTTTTCTCTTTGATTCAACAATTGTTTAAGTGAGATTGTTAAAGCCAAGAGGTACTGGCTTTTCATTTTTAAATTCAGTTATTAATTTCTAGTATTACATAGTGATCACAGAATGTTGTCCATATCACTTCTACTTTTTGTAATGTATTTAGGTTTTCTTTGAGTCTTAATATATCATCAATTTCTGTGATCATGGGCACTTAAACAGAATGTGTACTCTTTTTTTCAGGAGACAGAGTATGATATTTATAATTAAATCTGCCTAATTCATTGTGTCATCTAGATTGACTTACTTACTTTTTTCCTCTTTATCTGTCATGGCCTGAGAAAGGTGAATTAAAGTTTCCTTCTATTAGTAAGTTTCTGTTTTTCCTTATAGCTCCTCTAATTGCTTGAAGCATAAATTTTCGTAACTGTTACATCAGTATTGTGAATTACCTTTATTATTATAAAGTTCATTCCTTCACCTCATTTAATATGAATTGTACATTCTGTAATATTAGACTGTGACCTTTACATTCTCTCCTTCTCTCTCTCTTTTTTTTCCATTTGCCTGATAATGTCATTCCCCATTTTGGCCATTCTGAAATACTTTATCCTAGAGTGCATCTCTTGAAGACAGTGTACAATAGGTTTAATAAACTAATCTGAAATCTCTTTGTAATTGGTTTAAGCCTACTTACTCTTATTGATATGAAAGATATATTTAATCTTAGATTTATTATTCAATATTATATTTTCTGAATTTATAAATTTTTTATCTTTGTAAGCTTTGTTTTCTGTTTTTTCTGTTTTTCTCTGTTTTGCTTTCTGTGTGTGATTCTACTGATATTAAGAAACGTTTGTGGTTTTGTTCTCACTGTTATTTTGTAATTATAGCTTTATTTAACATCCTTAGTTCTTCATAAATCTTTATTAATAAGAATTCTCTAGATAAATAGAATCAATAGGTTAGATAGATAGATTCATTATATGAAATTAACTCACATGATTATGAAGTCTGAGAAGTCCCAAGATCTTCATTTGGCAAGGTGGAGACCTAGGAGAGCCAATGATACAATTCTAGTCCAAGTGCAAAGGCCGGAGACTGAGGAAAGCCAATGGTGTTAGTTCTGGTCTGAGTCCAAAGGCCTAAGAACCAAGAGAGCTAATGGTATAAGATTCAGTCTGAGTACAAGTCTGAAGGCAGGAAAAGACCAATGTTCCAGCTCACACACAGTCAGGCAGAGAGCATAAGTGCTCTTTTCTCTTTCTTTTTGTTTTATTCAGGCTTGGATGAGGCCCACCCACATTAGGAGGGCAGTCTGCTTTGCTTAGTCTACTGATTCAGATGTTCATCTCATCCAGAAACACCCTCACAGACACACCCAGAACAATGTTTAACCAAATATCTGGGCACTCCTGACCCAATCAAATTGACACATAAAATTAACCATCACAAGTCTCCCCCTTGTCAAGTCAGCCCCCAAATGCATCTCATTAAACCATATTTAATCTCCAAATAAAGACAATAACAAGGCTATAATTCTCCCCAACATGATGCAACTATACCTTACATAACCAAAAAAGCACCTACCCTTTCCTCAGAAAAGAAAGAAAAGTTCTTGGGTGATGTTTATTCTTCTCCTTGATATCCTGTAACTTAAATATTATGATGTAAAATGAACAATACTTAAAAATACTATGATATAAAATCAGTATTTTTTTACGTGATAAGAAAGAAAACAAAGGTATTTGAGGTGTGTATCTGTGTGTGTGTCACACACATTCATAACAAAATAAGGAGAAAACACTCATGACAACTACAGTCCTTGTTTCTGTAGCTGGCCATGTGGTCATAGCTAGTATTTACCTTTATCCACTACCCTTTTTGTATTCCCTTTGTTTTCAGCAAGCACCTCAGCTGGTAATGGTTCTTTACCTGGTTAAGTGATCCAAATCTTCACTCTATAAGATTTTGAGATGTTAGTAGTGTAATGTTGCCTGGTTTGGGCTGTTGTAGTTTTCTGTTGACCTTAACCACGTTGCATGGTAATCCTGAAATACCCTAAGGGCTCTTCTGTATTGCAGACATACTCTTCCTTACTTCCACTGTGGCATAGCAGTTCAACTTCCTCTTTGTAGTTGGAACAAATCACCCTGGTCAGAGCATTAACTCACTTCTTTGCCTGTTGATTAAGAGGCTTGAAGAGCCCAAAGTAACCAGACAGCAGGCTTAACTTCCAGTTCAATTGAATCATTATGTCTCTTGGTGAAAGCCTTTCTCCTTATGAGACTGAGGGCATAAGGTTGCAGAAACTGGAAGCAACATTTTTGCTAGTGGGTCACTAGGGCTAATAGTGAGGGTGCCACTTCCATTTCCACCCCAGTGACTCCTGGATGATGAATCTTGGCTATGGGAGAAATAGCATCATACATTGGACACTGATTCAGAGCATATACAGCCTTCTAGAGAACCTTATCCCCACCTTGTAAGATGTTGCCACCCAGCTGGTGCTGTAGCTGAGTCTTCGAAAGACCATTTCATTGTTCTGTCAAACCAGCTGTTCAGATGGTGGGGGACATGGTGAGACCAGTGAATACTATGAGCATAGGCCCATTGCTGCACTTCCTTTGCTGTGAAATGTTTTCCTTATTGGAAGCAAAGGTGTGTGGCATACCAGGACAGTGTATAAGACTTCTGTAAGTCCATGGATGGTAGTTTTGGCAGAAGCATTACATGCAGGGAAGGCATATCCATATCCAGAGTTAATTCTATTTTAGTAAGAAATAGACTGCCCCTTCTGTGACGGAAGAAGTTCCAAGGTAGTAATCAACCTACCGCCAGGTAGCTGGCTGATCACCCTGAGGAGTGGTGTCATTTTTGGACTCTGTGTTGGTCTCTGCTGCTAGAAGACTGGCATGTGACAGTGGCTGTAGCGAGGTCTGCCTTGGTAAATGGAAGTCTGTATTGCTGGACCCAAACACAACCTCCATCCCTGACACATGGCCACTGTGTTCATGAGCCAATTGGGCAATGACAGGAGTGGCTAGGGAAAGAAGCTGACTGGTGTCCTCAGAATGGGTCATCCTATCCACTTGATTAAAATCCTCCTCTGCTGAGGTCACCCTTAGGTGAGCATTTATGTGAGATGCAAATACCTTCATGGTTTTTTGTCCATTGAAATAAGTCTATCCGCTTACCTCTTCTCCAAATTTCCTTGTCACCAGTTTTCTGATCGTGCTCCTTCCAAGTCCCTGGCCATCTAGCTAAACCATTGGTCACAGGCCTGGAATCAGTATATAATGGTTCATCTGGCCATTTCTCTTTCCAAGCACAGTGCATGACCAAGTGCACTGCCCAAAGTTCTGTCCACTGGGAGCATTTCCCTTTACCACTGTTGATTGGTAATGGCCCAGAAAGGGGCTGTAGTGCTGCAGCTGTCCACTTTCAGGTGGTTCCTGCCTGTCATGCAGAGCCATCTGCAAACCAAGCTGTGGCTTTCCCTTCCTCTGTCAGCTGATCATAGAGAACTCACAAGGCCATAGGTGCAGGCTGGGAGAAAGAAGGCAGTGTAGCATAAGGCCTGTTCTCTGTTTGCTTTGCTTTGCTTTCTGTATGTGATTCTACTGATATTTTAAAAGATTTGCAATTTTGTTTTCACTGTTATCTTTGTAATTACAGCTTTATTTAATATTCTTAGTTATTCATATCTTTAGTTCCCTTATATGAGTAAATATAAAATTGAGATCTTTCATACTTTTCCTCCTTTCCCTACCTCATCTCTATCACTAGCTTTAGAATTTACAACTGTATTGTGAAATATTCATATAGATTTACTTATATGTCATTTTTAAGTGGTATCTTTTTACTCCAGATAGTACACATCTGGGAAAATCAACATATTTTTTACCCACTTTCTTTCCCATTTGTCTTCCAATGTTTTTGTTACAATTTCTACCATGTTAGGGCATACAATATTAATATTCTCTTATGCCACTCTAATCTCCACATTTTTTAGTCTCAGTTCTACATTTTACATATATACCTGCATATGTATCATGAATTAAGTTATTTATAGATGACATCATGAGAATAACTTATAGACATTCAGTTATATATCTGCTTTAAGTAAATTAAGCAAAAACATCAGGAAATTATAAACTCAAACAAAATTGAACTCTTAAATCCAACAATTTGAAATGAAACATGGACTAAAACATTTTTCTGGCAATAATCCTTTCCATTTGGCCTTTTCTGTTCTCTTTCCAACATCTCTACCTCAAAAAAATCAACCAAGAAATCAAAAAGCAGCTATACGGTATCATCAAATCCATGTTAAATCCACATATGGTTTGGAAATATTTGAGACCTAGCCATGTATAAGCAAAGGCAGATGCTTAACTTTTTTTTTTTTAGTTGACAGTATCAGTATTATTAACTCTGTTGGATATTAGAAATACTCTCAATTCCACCCACTAGAATATACCATTGTAACTTAACACAACATCCTAGAATTGATATCCTCTTTTCCTTTCAGATCCTAAGAGCGATCCCGCAATTCATTCATGTTGAATAGACTCATAGAGCTTCAAGAGTGGGCTTCTGGAGCCCATTCCAACTCCATTCTTGTTTCTTGGTCCTTCTGGAGCTGGTCTGGCCACCAAGGATGTGAGCCAAAGGTTTCTAAATGTTTGATGAGTTCCAGAGTGTTTGACTTAATTTTGTTGATGCACTGACAGTTAGGGCACTTCAAAAAAATTCATGGGTTTACTGTTTTTCTTGATTTTTGCATAGGTTACTTCACTTTTCTTAGTTTTTAAAATATGAATAATAATGCCTTCCTTGCCGGTGTCACAAACTCTGTTTTATTTGTTTGTGAGGGCTAAATTAGCAATGCATGTAAAAGTACTTTACAAGATGTATAATACTAAACAAATAGGAGAGTAACATTATTTAATTTTGTTTGGTGGCAGGTAAAGGGGAGAAAATAGCATAGAACCACTTATATCATAGTCTCAGTGATAGAAACCAGTGGAAGAGGGCACATGGTAAGACTCTAAAATTGTGTTTAATTTTCTTTATTCAACTACATACTGCCATGTGCTAAATGTCTAAGTTTCCACTAATTATTCATCAGAGCTGGCAAGTATAGCTTGACATTTGATCTACACACCTTGCCTGGAAAGTACATCAATGTCATCTGTATTCTTGTACTTGCTTTCCTGAATAATTTTTATCAACACATTGGCACCAGCTGTGGCTTCAAAACATTCAAAGCAGCCATATTTAAATACTTTAAAATCTAGTGAATAGGAATTTATTGGACCTAACAAAATTGTTGCCAAATGGGACATTTGAGAGCAGGACTAACTTTTGAACACGTTTTTAAACACAATGGTGTTGAAAGCTTGTGAATAAAATGTTTTTATCTTGTGAATTTTGATAGTTTGACTCTAATCAGTGTGTCCCTGAAACTTTGACTGTGGAAGAAAAGGAGTAGAGCAGGTTAGCCGAATAGAACACTCCACTGATTGTCCCACTCCACCCCCACAAGGATACCAATTTAATAACCATCTACATGAAAAAAGCACTTTCATAAGAACAGAAAATCAAGCAAGTGCCCATAGTACCTAGTTTTAAATTCATATTGCTGAAAGAGGCACTGAAGAGGGTAGGAGACAGTCTTGAATCACCGATGCCACTCTTCCCCCGTATTCCCTGGCAGCTGCTGCATGGCATGGAGAATGAATCTGTGTACTTTGGAGAGGAAGAGTGCAGCAATTGTGAGACACTGCACTGAACTCAGTGGTGCCTTGTCACAGCAGAAAGCAAAACAATGCTGAAATCAGCTGACTCCTGCCACAGAGGTAATATTTAAACCAGCCCTAGCCAGAGGAGACTCACCCATCCCAGTGGTTAGCATGTGAGTTTTGGCAACCCTTGCCACTGTAAGCTAAAGTGCCCTGGGTTATTAAATAAACTTGAAAGGTAGTCTAGGCCACAAGGACTGCAACTCGTAGGAGAGCCTTAGGGCTGAACTGAGCTCAGAGCTAATGAATGGGGGCAGCATGGGACCTACTGAGCCAGTAGCTGGGGCAGCTAAGGGAGTGCGTATGCCACCCCTTCCGCAACCCCAGGCTGCACAGCTCGTGGCTCCAAAAGAGGCCCTTTCTCTTTCTGCTTAAGGAGAGGGATGAGTGGGGAGGACTTTTTTTGCTCAGTCACAGTAGGATAGGGCACCAGTCAGAGTTTGAGGCCCCCTTTCTAGCTCCTGGACAATGTTACTAGATACACCCTGGGCCAGAAGGGAACCTGCTGCCTTGAAGGGAAGAACTCAGTCCTGACAGGACCTATCACCTGCTGATTAAAGAGCCCGTGGGCACGGAATAACCAGTAGCAATACCCAGGTAGTATATTATGGGCCTTGGGTGAGACTCTGAGACTTTCTGGCTCCAGGTGAAACTTCACACATTCCCAGCTCTGGTGGCTAAGGGGAGAAGACTCCTTCTGCTTGAGAAACTCAGAGGGAAAAGTTAGGGGGTTTTGCCTTGCACCCTTGGTAACAGCTTGGCCACAGCAGGGTAGAGCACAAAGCAGGTTCTTGGGGTCCCTGATTCCAGGCCTCTGCTCTTGGATGGCATCTCTGGACCTGTGCTGGTCCAGAGTGGAGCCCACTGTCCCAAAGTGTGAATCCCAGTCCAGGCAGCATTCATGACAAGCTGACTGAAGAGCACTTGGGCCTTAAGGGAACACTGACAGCAGCCTGGAAGGACTCCCCATGGGCCTGTGCTGGTGGCCACTGAGTGAGGCTCCTCTGCCTGCGGAAAGGGGAGGGAAGAGTGGGAAGGCTGCACATTGTGGTTGAGTGCCAGCTCAGCCACAGTACAATAGAATACTGGGTAGACTTCTAAGGTTTTTGACTCTAGTCCTTGGCTCCCAGATGGCACCTCTAGACCCTCTGGGGCCTGAGAGAACTTGCCACCCTGAAGGAAAGTACGTAAGACTGGCAGGCTTCCCTACCTGCTGACTGTAGAGCTCCAGGGTCTTGAGTAAACATAGGCAGTAGCCAGGTAGTGGTTATAACAGGCCGTGGATGAGACCCAGTGCTATGCTGGCTTCAGGTCTGACCCAATGTAGTCATAGTGGTGGTGGCCACAGGGGTGCTTGTGTTACTCCACCCCCAGCTCCAGGTGGCTCAGAACAGAGAGAGAAACTTCAGTTGTTTGGGAGAAAGTAAGGGAGGAGAATCAGGGTCTCTGCTGGATAATTCAGAAACTTATTCCAGATCTTATCCAAGATCATCAAGGCAGTACTTCATGAGTCCGCAAGAACCATTGCATTATTGGACTTGGGGTGCCCCCCAATGCAGACATGGATCACAATCCCAAGTCTTTTCAAATACCTGGAAAGCCTTCTCAAGAAAGGTAGGTACAAACAAACAAGACCAAACTGTGAAGACTACAATAAATACCTAACTCTTCAATGCACAGACACAGATGAACACTTGCAAGCATGAAGACCATCCAGAAAAACATGACCTAACCAAATGAACTAAATAAGGCACCAGGGACCAATCCTGGAGACACAGAGATATGTGACATTTCAGACAGAGAATTCAAGATAGCGGTGTTGAGGAAACTAAAATAAATTCAAGATAACATAGGAAGGAATTCAGAATTCTATCAGCTAAATCTAACAAAGGTTGAAATAATTCCTAAGAATGAAGTAGAAATTCTGGAGTTGAAAAATGCAATTGACTTTCTGAAGAATGTATCAGAGCCTTGTAATAGCAGAATTGATCAAGCAGAAGAAAGAATTAGTGAGCTTGAAGACAGGCTATTTGACAATATACAGTCAGAGGCGACAAAAGAAAAAAAAGAATAAACAATGAAGCTTGCCTGTGGGATTTAGAAAATAGCCTCAGAAGGGAAAATCTAAGAATTATTGGCCTTTAAGAGGAGGTAGAGAAAGAGATAGGGGTAGAAAGTTTATTCAAAGAGATAGTAACAGAGAACTTCCCAAACCCAGAGAAAGATATCAAGATCTAAGTACAAGAAGGTTATAGAACACCAAGCAGATTTAACTCAAAGAAGTTAAACACTTTTACCCCAGAATAGTATATCCAGTAAAAATATTCTTCAAAGGTGAAGGAGAAATACTTTCCCAGACAAACAAAAGCTGAGGGATTTCATGAATACCAGACCCATCTTCAAGACATCTAATAGTCAAACTTTCAAAGGTCAAGGGTAAAGAAAGAATCCTAAAAGCAGCAAGATAGAAGAAGCAAATAACCTACAATGGAGGTCCAATACATCTGGCAACAGACTTTTCAGTGCAAATTTTACAGGCCAGGAGAGAGTGCTGAAAGAAAAAAACATTTTTACTCCAGAATAGTATATCCAGTGAAAATATTCTTCAAACATGAAGGAGAAATACTTTCCCAAGCAAACAAAAGCTGAGAGATTTTATCAATACCAGACCCATCCCACAAGAAATGCTAAAGGGAGTACTTCAATAAGAAAGAGAAGGACATTAATGAGCAATAAGACATCATCTGAAGGTCCAAGACTCACTGGTAATAGTAAGTACATAGAAAAACAGAAAATATGATAACACCATAACTGTGGTGTGTAATCTAC
The DNA here is from genome assembly GCF_028878055.3 of Symphalangus syndactylus. Classification (NCBI taxonomy): domain Eukaryota; kingdom Metazoa; phylum Chordata; class Mammalia; order Primates; family Hylobatidae; genus Symphalangus; species Symphalangus syndactylus. The sequence continues at coordinate 40,104,529 of NC_072441.2, read as the reverse complement.
TCTTATCTTAAACAGAAAGACTAAAAGTTGAATGAATCAGAAATAATGACAACTTTTCAAGCCATAGTACAGCAAGATATAAATAGAAACAACAAAAAGTTAAAAAGCAGGGAGAGTCAAAGTATAGTTTTTATTAGTGTTCCTTTTGTTTATTTGTTTATGCAAAGAATGTTATCACCTTAAAATAATGGGTTATAAAATAGTATTTGAAATCTTGACCGTGATTTTCAAAATCAACTAGATTATTATTCAAATAGGCCTACCAGTTGGGAAAAAAATTTCTGTTGCATTGGACTTAGTCTACAATGATTGGATTTTGAACACTCACTAAAATTCCGACAAAATGCCCTCTAATGGATAAGCCTCTGTTTCCCTTTAGAGATACTCTGAACCCATGTTTTAGAAATAGGTTTAATGTACACAGACTATCACAAGCATTGAATTGGAGATTGCAAACAGAAACAATCTTGCAGAATTCTAACCTTTTCAATTTTTCTTCAGATTATTTATGGTGTAGAGAGAGAATAGGACAAGAAGTCTTCTAGTTTCCAAGGCTTTCAAGGCCTTTGAACTACCAGTCTACAGAAATTTCCTTGAACCACACTTGAAGGTGACAAAGACAATTTAAACTGAGTATTGACATTTTCTATAATTAAAATTATTGATGAGAATATTTTGATAATATTGAATTTGCTAGAATGAGTCAGTCAATGTACTCAGTACTTGGCACACATGATCTTATGTAATCTTATAACAATCTCATTAGGTGAGTATAATTACTCCATGTCATCAATAGGTGCAGAAAGCTCAAGGACCTTGCTGAGGTCTAGCCACAAAGCAAAGCTTGTGTTCCTTTTTTTTTTTTTTTTTTTTTTAGACGAGTCTTTCTCTGTCACCCAGGCTGGAGTGCAGTGGCACGATCTTGGCTCACTGCAACGCACTCTGCCTCCTGGGTTCAAGCAATTCTCCTGCCTCAGCCTCCCAAGCAGCTGGGAGTACAGGTGCATGCCACCAAGCACAGCTAATTTTTTTGTATTTCAGTAGAGACAGGGTTTCACGATGTTGCCCAGGCTGGTCTTGAACTCCTGAGCTCAGGCAATCCACCCGATTCAGGCTCCTAAAGTGCTACAATTACAGGCATGAGCAACCGTGCCTGGCCCAAAGCTTGTGTTCTTAATCATGATACACCCCCCTCCCTTTTTTTTTCATCTAAGCACGCTATCAATTTTTTTAATTTTGGTTTTGTAATACTGTAGCATGGCAGAACTTCATCACTTTTCTTTCAAAAATTTAAGAACAATAAAGACTTGAGTAAATACATATGGACAATGTGGACATTTGGAAAACAAATGTTGATTTCCAGGCTTCCTATTGATATTTTACTCGAAGAATTCTTCTGAAATATATGTATGTTCATCCACTGAAACTTGAACTGGGCCAAAGTTAAACTCTCCTGATGTCCAGTGGATGATGACATTTTCCAAGCATCCATTTGACACACAAATATGCTGCACTAGGGATAATATCTAACATGAAAAATGTGGAAAAGAAACCATCCCAAATTTGTGCTGATCCAAGGCAGTTTATTGTCATCCCATCAAACTGAACTCATTCCTCCTGGAAATGCAATTAATTCTTTAGGTGAAGAGAATTTTAAAAGCCTGCATTTGAACATCAGCCTCCTCTTGATGGAGGAGCTGAGAATTCCGTTTGTTCACAACTCATGCAATGGTGGTTATTTCAGTCTCTGGATGAGCTTACCCATTTCTGATCTTGCCCTATTAAGAGTAACTTGAGTTTAAACGTTGGTATCAGTTTTACTAATCTTATTTCTGAAAGGGACATAAATTAGTAATAAATGTTTTATTAATTTTTAATCTTACAGAGTTTATCTATTCCTACATGTAATCTTACTGGGCTGAAGTAAAATTTCCCATAGGTATTTAATTTGATTGGATTTACTATGTATTTTTAGTTAAAAAAGACATCTATTAAGGTTCACTAATCACATGAGTTTATGCAGACATATTTTTGCCTAAAGCTGAGCATATTCGAAAGTGAGACAGTGGCTCAATCAATGACGATGCGTTCAGTCAGATGATTTCTTTCTTGAGGTGGAAATGAGAGGCATTTCTGTGTTCCATTAACATATGCATGTTAAATGTAAGGCTCATGTGACCCGTCCAGGTATGGAGATCACAGGATTCTCTAATGACTAAAATATTTTTGCATTTCAGCAGTGCTTTCCATGCTGTTTGTGTTAAATAATAATTTTGGTTATCTGTTTTATAGACAGGTCATCTTATCTTCATAACTAACTTTGGAAATACAAAGATTTCTGTCATTTTAACACAATATAAAGAACTACCTGAACTCACATATTTTAAAAATTATAGGATTGTTAAGTCTTAAGCAAACATATGCTATTTCTGGCAATAGGCAATGACTGTGTATGACAAAAGCAATACAGCACATGAAGTCTGGATTTTGTTGTTAAAAGGGGATGGATTAAGAGATTTATTCCATCCAGATTAAGAAATTAATAATTTCTGCAACATTCCTTGCACACCATCTCCTTCTCAGAGGACTAAGAATTATGGAGAGTTAGGAGGTAGAACCTGGAAGCAGGAAGTTGGTTCCTTCCTAGAAATCTTTGGTATTGTATGGAGTCTCTGCCAGATAGCAGATAGCGACATTTTCTGCTTAGATGATCCTGCCAACATGGCATTTTGCTTGGGCAAGAAGAAGTTGAGCTAAAGCTACAGCAGCTCCATAGACCAGGCTTCTGCCACCCTGTATGCTCCACAGAATTCCAGCTCAGGCTAAGAGATGTCACTGGGAAAAAACGTTCTGACCTTCAATAACTGTGAACAGTATTGGAGAATAGTTTGGTCTCTGTTGGCTGGTTGAGAACGACTAAATTAAGCTTTCTAAGCTTCAGTTTCTTTTCCTCAAAAGTGGGGTTCATGATACTGTACCATAGGGCTGTTTAGAATTAAGTGAAACAAAGAATGAAAACACTTAACGCAGTGCCTGACATATTTTAAGCTTCACTAAATGATAAAGATTCTTTATATTTTTATACTATGGGCTCAGAATGTGAAATTCTTGTTGTTGCCAGAAAAAGTCAAGCTAGAAATAGCAATTTATTTGGCTGGACATCTGTGAAATTTGCTCTGGGGAAGAGGTTTCGGAACACTGCATTAGTGCATTCGTGGCAACAACAAACCCAAAGAAGCAAAATGTACAAAATCTTTACTCATGTGGCATATCTTCAACATATTTGAATGAGTGAGTCATTTATACTGGAAAAAATCTTGTTTGTTATCAATAAATTAATCTCACAGTTTATCTCACCTTTCACTGCCTTTTCTCTACAGAATAGTTTTAGGAAGTTGTTTTTTCTTTAAAGTTCAGTTTCAATTTGCACTCTAAAACTGTAAACAGAGAGAAGTAATGAAACAGTAATAATCCACAGCCCTCCTCAATGTATTCGGATAAAAGAAACAATTGGGCACTTGGTGGCTGTGGTGATAATGGTGATTTGGAGGAATTTTGAAATGTATTTCTGACCATTAAGTTTGCTAAAAGTCCACAGACTGCCAAGAGTTTGTCAGGAAACCAATAGAATTATTCTCTTTCCTAATTAATATTCACCAAACTTTCAAGGAAGGCCTGGTATGTTATATTTAGTGCCATGAGATCTATGGTTCCTTAACAAAATCTGGTTCCTAATTTCAAAGTACTACCACTTCTACTGGCATGATTAAGAGACACTTACCATATACTCACTACCTATGAGGCACCATGCTAGTCTCTGCAATTACCAGAAGAAACTAGGAAGGATCCTTGCCCTCTAAAGTCTCATTATCTAGTTGGAAGAATAGGGCATCTGTAAGTTCAAGACTGAGTTCTTTGAAGACAAAACTATATTTTATTATAGACTGGCTGTAGGGTCAAGAGGTAAAATGGCATAAAAGTATTGGATCAGCTCTTACCTGTTGGATCATTGCACTCATTGTTGTACTCAAACTTTAATGTGCTTTTGAATTACCCAGAGATCTTGTTCAAAAGCAGATTATGATTCAGTGGGTCTGAGGTGCAACCTAAGATTCTCAATTTCTAACAAGCTTTCAGGTGATGTTGATGCTGTTGGTCCACAGAACACACTTTGAAAAGAAAGTCTCTAGAGCAGTGGTCTCAAACTGGCTGCACAAAGAATCACCTGGGAAACAAAAATCTTGATGTCTCCAACCCTCTTTACAGGTGGAAAATTCCCCACTCCACCCCACTTCACACAAGAATCTGGGAGCTTTTGCCTCTCCTCATGCTTCCTGGCCTCAATCAATAGGGGATCAAAAGTGTGCCCCACAAGCTTGGAGCAAGACTGCTCCTTTCCCAGCTTGGCAATTTTACATATTGCTTGGAAAGCTGATGAAAAGGAAAGATGAAAGACAGGAATCCATGTGTCATCAGACTCGTGCAGCGACTCCAAAATGTTCCAGGTATTCCTCCAAGTCACACTAATAGACCAAGGTTCTGCGGTGTTTCCTAAGTATTTTTGAACTAAAGCTTACAAAAAATTGAATTTGTCTGTGTTTTCCACATTGAAACTACATATCTATTTATCACAGTTTCTTCATTGTACACTGGGAGGTCTTAATTAATGTTAAGGATGATACTCAAATAAGAATAAGTATTAGCTAAAAACATAGGGAAATGAAAGCAATTATATATTTGGAATATTGAGTAGTTAAGATGTAGTGTTGACTTCTTTTGTATTAGTAGCTTCTAACTTTACCGGAAGATGCCAAATTTATAGATGCTGAAATTAGTGAGGATACAACTGATGAGGTCACATAAGATGGATGTCTCTTTTTTTCTAAGCAGAGTTTTATTTTATGATTAACTGATTCATATATCTTCCTAGCTACATGTGAAATATTTTTAATGCTGGTCCACCAAGACTTTTCAACAGCTTCTTTTAGCTTGCTTAATGACCATTTAATGGTAGCAAAACTATATGTCAAAATGTAATCTTAGAAATCGAGGTTTTTCTTTTTCTACTCTCCTTATGAAATATATTAGGCTGATACACCATGTTGCTGCCTACCAAGATATTTTCTTTCAGAGCACTGATTTGAACCAGTCTTTCACCAGCCACTTCCCTCTCAAATCATTCCACTGTGCCTTTGGAATACATAGTTCATCATGCTTTGTTGAATATACATCATGCTTTGTTGTATAATAACTACCTTATGGGGCTGTTAGGAGGATTTAATGAGACGTGCATATAACACGTCTAGCACCGTGCCTGGAACACATTCATCATTCAATGGCAGCCAACCTTTAGTGTTGTTACAACTGCTATTATTATTTTAGTTAAGTGTTCCAAGCAAAAAGAGTAGTACATACAAAGACAGTGGGGACGGGGGTAGAGGCCAGCAGGGTGGCTTAGGGAGAGTCTACATAGAGTGGTTCAGGACCGGATTCATATTAGGATTCCAATCCTGGCTCTGCCACTTTCTTGCTGTGTGACATTGGAAAGTCTGCTTCCTCATTTTCAAAATGGGGATAATAATAGTGCTAACTTCAGAGGAATATTGTGGGGATTAAGTTAGAAAATAATGCAAAAGTTCCTCACCCAATGTCTGACACATAGTAAGTTTTCAGTACGTTTTAGCTAAGACAAAAGCAATTGGTCAGAAGGCCTTTAGATGTATTTCCCTTTCCTAGTGATAATGCCGTCTTCTGAATAGGAGGTAGCTTCTCCACTTCCTCTTGGAAATGCTAATATTCACCCAGGTAATGGTCTCTTGGCTTGACCAAGGATTTCCTACCCGGACACGGGAGTGCTTCCACCTCGTGTGTCTCAGCACTGCAGCAGCAATTATACAGTGAGAATCTTTGTATTATTCCCATATATTTCTTGCAAATATAGTTCCCATTGGTCCTTTTTGTGGGTTTATATTCACTTTCATGGTTTGTACTGTTTTTATCAGGTTTTAATATTATGGCTATGCTAGCTTCCCAAAATGAATCAGGGAGCTTGTCATCTTTTCTATGAGTTGGAGTAACACAAATAATATAGGCATTACCTGTTTTAAGATTAAACACAAATATATAGGCATTACCTGTTTTAAGAGTAAAATCTAACCCAATTACAAAACTGTTTTTGTCTTGGTACATTTTTATGTGGCATCTCTCTCTTTTTTTAATTATTTTTAGTTTTTGAGACAGTCTTGCTCTGTCGCCCAGGCTGGAATGCAATGGGGCGATCTTGGCTCACTGCTACCTCCACCCCCCAGGTTCAAGCAATTCTGCCTCAGCCTCCCGAGTAGCTGGGATTACAGGTGCCCACCACCATGCCAGTGGCAATAATTTTTGTATTTTTAGTAGAGATGGGGTTTCACCATGTTGGCCAGGCTGGTCTTGAACTCTTGATCTCAAGTGATCCTCCTGCCTCCGCCTCCCAAAGTGTTGGGATTACAGGTGTGAGCCACTGCGCCTGGCTGCATATATTTTTTTAATGGGAGATCTTTAATTATCTTTCCAATGTAGTCTATAGTTATGAGTCTAGGTTTTTTTAATCTGTTCTTGGATCAACTTTGGCACTTTGTATGTTATAGGAAATTGTATAATTCTTCTAGATTTTCAAGTTGTTTATCATACAGAAACACATAATATTCTCTTATAGTTCTTTTAACCTATTCGGTATCCATGGTATCTTTCTCATTGCTAATCTCACATGTTTTTGTTTTCTCTTCTTTTTAAAGAGATTTACTGGGTCTTTCTACTTTTTTTTCTTTTTTGCTAGTTTCTATTTTCTTCATTATTTTAATCTTTTATCTTTATTAATTCAAGTCTCTTACTTTCTTTTAGTTTACTTTGGTATTCTTTTTCTAATATTTAAAGTTAAATCATTTAATTTTAGTCTTTATTTTTAATCATAAAGTATGGAATAAGTAAGTTTTTCTCTGAATTTAGCCTTGGTTATATCTCACATATTTAAATATAAAGTGGTCTTTTTGTTACTTTCTAAATAGTTTGTTTTTGTTTGGGTGCAGTGGCTTACACCTGTAATCCCAGCATTTGGGGAAACTGAGGTGGGATTATTGCTTGAGCCCAAGAGTTTGAGACCAGCCTGGGCAACAGAGTGAGACCCTGTCTCTACAAAAAAATAAAAATTAGCCAAGTATGGTTGTGCACATCTGTAGTCCCAGCTGCTTGGGAGGCTGAGGCTGGAGAATTGTTTGAGCTCAGAAGTTGAAGATTTCAGTGAGCTACGATCATGCCACTGCACTCCATTCTGCCTGACTGGCAGAGCAAGAATCTCAATGAAAAAAAGTTTGTTTTTTACTTCGGTCTAAGATTATTTTGAGTGTTTCTTAATTTCCAGTGTTTATGTTTTTACTGCTTTTTAATTGTTGATTTCTAGTTATTCGATTACAGTCAGAAAATAAGGCCTCAAAACATTCCTGCTTTCTAGGATGTATTAGGGTTCTTTGTAACCAAATATATAACCAAATATCATAATTAGAGAAATAATATGTATTCTTTGTTTGTAGGATAAATATTTTTATTGTGTCTATTATGTTTCTAAAGTTGTCCTTCATTTTCTGTGAGTTTGCCTGGCACAAAAAGTGGTATGTTATCTCTTTTTGAATTGTACCTCTTGTCATTTCATAATATCCCTCTTTATCCTTTTAGGTATGTTTCTTATTAATAACACTGAGCAGTTAGGAAGCAGATGTGCCTCTCCAGGGAAACTCACAAGGGTCCACTGACCTAGTATCTGCAGAGAACCATAGCAGTTGTGGTCTCTCTCCCCAGCTTCAAGCAAGGGCAAGTTTTCCCTGTGTCTGGTTCTTTTGCTGTCACCTGAAGCCACAGAAAATGATCTGAACCTGCTCAGTCCCTGGACATATCTGGGGAATATGAAGTCTCAGACTTGCTCTCTAAGAATTGTCAGCATGTTCTAGAGATTCTTTAGATGCATTGCTGCATGGAGCAAAACAGGGTCAGGGGATGTGTGCCGAGGCCAAGATCTTCTCTTATGTTTCAAAAATATTAACATTTCAGGCCTGTCTTCTTTTAAAGAATAGCTCGTGTATATGATTTTTTAAAAAAAATCTACCAAATCAAATAAAGAAGTCCTGGGAGTTCACGTGGTGTTTTCTACGGAACCAAAGTATTCATATTGAGGTCCTTCAATATAATCAGCTATGTGACCTTGGTTAAGTTAATTAATGTCTCTGAAACTGAGGTTCCTCATCTGTGAAATGGAGACATTCAAGGCACCCTGTGGGGATTAGATGAGATTGCACATCTAACTGCCTAGAGTATAGTAAGGGGTCACTGTTTCCTCTTTACTCCTCAGGAAAATTTGATTGAACAAGGATAGAAACTTTGATTCTAGGGACAGAAGGTCTTCAGAAGTCTTTGAGGCCAGAGGGCCTGTCATTGAACTGCAGTGTAGGTTCATTAAAACGCTGTCATCCTAATGTTTATCCAGAGTATCTAATGGATTTAAAAGGAAGACAATATGGCACAGGCTATTTCGGAAACTTATGCCCATTCTGCCAAGAGGATATCGCTACTGGTGGTCAGACTATTTCACTTATAAAGTTTCTTCTTTCCTTAAGTCATAAAGATTAAAATTTACTAAAAATTTGAGGGTCCATTAATGGACTCCCACATGGCTTTCCTCTTTCCTTTGAGCTGGATTCATTTTCACTGACTCCCGAGTCCTGCACATCTGACAATTGCTTCAGACCTTGGACATGCTTGAATTATTTTATGCAAATCATTTGAAAAGGCAAAGTACCACTGTTCTTTCTTGAGTTTCTTCGGAAACTGGTTTCTAATTTATCTGCTGCTTTTTCTCGATCCAATTTGTGCCTATGTCTTACTGTAGATTCTTTGGAAATAAAGAAATAAAGAATATATCTGTAGCTATTTTGTTAAACTAAGAATGTTTTAAAATATTTTATTGTAAAATAAAATTCCTTCGTTCTCTCAGAACTTAGGTTCATAAAAATCATTCACTAGGAATTATTGTGTCAGGCAACATTATTTAATAATAGATATCTACCCTAAAACAACAGAAACATTGCTTAGGAATAACTCTGCATTTATATACATTAGCTATAGTACATTAGATTATTAGATTAGATTCTTTTCTAACCTGGCCTTAAGTAGACTAGGACTTTTTTTTGGTCTATAACTTTTTGGTTTAAATGTTTACTGGGTTGTTATTGAGGGTTTTGTTGTTGTTTAGTTTTGCTTTCATTAAATCTTTAAAACCTTAAATTAAAGATATTATCTTAGATAATAGTTTTATTTTATTTTTAACTGAGCCACATTGAAAGAACAAATGCAAATTAAGGTAGGTAGCATTGGGCTAAATTAAAAGCATGCTGAATAACTGACTCTATTGGAAATCTTTTTATTTTATTTTTTGAGATGGAGTTTCACTCTTGTTGCCCAGGTTGGACTGCAATGGTGCTATCTCAGCTCACTGCAACCTCTGCCTCCCAGTTTCAAGTAATTCTCTTGCCTCAGCCTCCCAAGTAGCTGGGATTACAGACATGCAACACCATGCCTGGCTAGTTTTGTATTTTTAGTAGAGACGGGGTTTCACCGTGTTGGCCAGGCTGCTCTCAAACTTGTGACCTCGGGTGATCCACCCGACTCGGCCTCCCAAAGTGGTGGGATTTCAGGCATGAGCCACCATGCCCGGCCTTGGAAATCCTTTTAAGTGCATGCTTTAGTCAAACAAAAATCGTTAGCTCTCTTTTTTTTAAGCAAACAATCTCTATATAGATTACACAGAGCAATGTATGTGGTTATGAAGCATAAATAGAATTTTGATGGCATGTATTCACAAATGCTCCCAAATGTAGGTTAATATGCAGTGCCCTTTCATTTGGTAGTTGGAAATTGAGACCCTGGCAGGAGTGATAAATATTGGAATTAGGGTCTTAATAGCAGAACATGTAGAACATTTAATCTTCTACTTAGGATTTGAAATGCAATAAAATAGAGCCAGTTTCACTCTCCAGACTAATGCTCACTTTTGCATGTCGTGCCTCCAAAAGGAAAGTAGCAGCGGCCACAGTGGCCACCTTCAGCAGGAAGCAACACACAGTGGCAATTCCATGCTTGCAAGGGGCGATTCAGCACAGCTATTGGCTTGGCCCTGGGGCTACAGGGCTGGTGTGATTCCTTAAATGCATGGGCAGCACCAAAAAGGAGCTGGGTTTCTGCATGAAAATAATTTCTATCAAAGTGCCTTCCAAGAACAGCATTCTTCAAATGGGTGTTTGGCCTCCGATTTCATTCTCTTTTTTCTTTCACCTCAAATAACTTAAAAAAACCAAACAAAAAATTATCTGGAGTTTGTACTTACTTACCATGGTACCCAGAGGCAGACAAGCCACAAAGACCAGTCTACAGAAGGCACGAACCCGGTGCCAGGCACTTGGAGGGGCTCAATAATCGTAGCTGTTATATTATGGAAACAAAGGGCAGCTGTAGGTGTGGTTCTCCAGACCTGGGTCCAAGCTAAGATTTTCCGTTTTATATTTGAATTAGTTTTGCTAACTGAATTCTCATGAGTAGAGATGAAATCTGCATGCTTGCCTGAATTTTACAATCAAGTCTATCAGAAAGGTCAGCCATTCACTTCTCTGGGTTCAGGCTTTTCAGTATTTATTAAAACTCCCACCCCATGGTCCTCTCTGACTCTTGCTACATCTGCCTTTTACAGCTCACTGCTTCCACGTCCTCGCTATTCAGTCTCGCCTCTGCTCCCACTTCCATGGCCCTCATCTGTGTCCATCTAGTTACTAAATCCTTATCTTCCTTGATCTCTGTGCAGCGGTTGGCATAGGAAATACTCTCTGTGACTCAAAATTCTTTCTATCTTGGTTTCCATGACAGCTCTAGCTACTCCTTCCCAGAATTCTCCAAAGGTTCCTCCTCCTCTCTCGTATGTTCTGTCTCAGCTCTCTCCTCATCCTACACTTTCTCTTAGCAGCCTCATCCATTTCCGTGACTTCAACCACCACATGCGTACTGGTAAGTCACAAATCTCTTCCCTTAGCAGCAAGGGAACTCCAATTTTTACATCCAAACTCTTAGTCAACATCCGCACTTGTTATATCAGAGACACCTTTAGCTCACATGTACAAAATGAAACTCATCGTCTCCTTCAGGTCTGCCCCTTTTCCACCCATTTACTTAAGCCAACATTGTATAACTTTTATTTTGTGCCCCATAGTACTTTGTAAATAATTTTGTTAAAATGCTTATTGCCGTATGTTGTAATTGTCTTTTTAAAAGTCTGTCTTCTGGCCGGGCTCGGTGGCTCACGCCTGTAATCCCAGCACTTTGGGAGGTTGAGGCGGGTGGATCATCTGAGGTCAGGAGTTCCAGACCAGCCTGGCCAACATGGCAAAACCCCATCTCTACTAAAAATACAAAAATTAGCCGGCCATGGGGTGGCATGCGCCTGTAGTCCCAACTACTCAGGAGGCAGAGGCAGGAGAATTACTTGAACCCGGGAGGCAGAGGTTGCAGTGAGCTGAGATCGCGTCGCTGCACTCCAGCCTGGGTGACAGAGCAAGGCTCCATCTCAAAAAATAATAATAATAAAAATTTGTTTTCTTCATGAAGACTGTCATTGTCCAAAGGTCTAGTACATTGTAACAGAAGAAATCATTAAATGACCTTGGCACACAGGAATGCTAGATAATGTCTCAAACTAGCTGGGTTGTATTTCAATTTAAATTAAAACATGCTGAGCATGGTGTCTCACACCTTTAATCCCAGCACTATGGGAGGCCAAGGTGGGCGGATCACTTGAGGCCAGGAGCTGGAGACCAGCTGGTCAACATGGCAAAACCCATCTCTCCTAAAAAAAAAAAATACAAAAATTAGCTGGATGTGGTGGTGCATGCCCGTAGCTACTCCAGAGGCTGAGGCACGAGAATTGCTTGAACCCAGGATGCGGAGGTTGCAACGAGCTGAGATTGTGCCACTGTACTACAGCCTGGGTGACAAAGTGAGACTCTGTCTCAACAAATAAATAAATTTATTAATTAATTAAAACACTAAAATACCCGCTTTAAAGTGTGAAGTCATCTTTAACTTTAATGACTGAATTGGCTATTTTAGCTATTCACACAAGTAATGGATTTCTTTGAATTCAGTCTTTGTTAGGTATCAAACGTTTGACAATCTTTTTTTATCAACTTTATTTAATTCAAATTTACATCAATATAAAACATACCAATTGAAAGTGTACAAATATACTCACTAATCACCCCAATCAAGATATAGAACATTTCTATCATTCCAAATATTTTCTCCCTTCTTTCCACACCTGGTCCTGGGCTTTCTGTCCCTACAAATTAGTTTTGTCTGTTCTAGAATTTCACATGAATGAAATCAAACAGTATGTATTCATTTATGTCAGGCTTCTTTGGCTCAACATTTTTTTAAGATTTGTCAATATTATTGCATGCATCAATGATTCAACTTTTTGTATTACTGAGTAATATTGTATAATAGAGATATACTACAATTTTTCCATTTGCCTATTGACAGATATTTGGGTTGTTTCCAGTTTTGATCTATCGTGAATATAGCTGCTATGAACATCAATATACAAGTCCTTGTGTGGACATGTGCTTTTCCTTTGTTTTGGGTAGTAACATAATAGCAGAATTGAAGGTCATATGGTAAGTACCTGTTTAACTTTGTAAGTAACTGCCAACCTTTCCCAAAATGTTTGTACCATTTTACATTCTCACTATCGATGTATGAGAATGTCAGGCAAGGTATATCCTCTCCTGCACTTGGTATGATAAGTCTTTTTTTAATTTTAGCCATTCTACTGGTTCATAGTGATATCTCATCATTTAATTTGAATTTTCATTTTGGTTAATGATGTTGAGGACAGCCTTTTATTATGATGTTTGGTATCAGATGGCCACCGTTAACTTAATATTGTATGAGTCATTACTTTACCGACAAGCTAAACATTAACTAGAATATAATCCTTTGTAATGCAGTGGCAATAGCATAGCCTTGGGGTCAAAGTTGAATTTAGATATTGATTACCACTTACCAGCTATAACTCTAGGCAGTTATTCTTAGCCTTGCAAAATCGGGCCAATAATATCTATATCCTAGCATTGCTTTGTGATTTTAAAATAATAATCATAGAGTTCTTAGCACAGTGCCTGATAGTAGAAGCTCAATAAGCGATAACAGTTATTATGAATATAATTATTTTGCCTGTACTCATACCTGTAATTAAAATATATGAACTGGCATATTGTACAATCAATGTAAAGAATCTGTGCTAATTAAAATAAAAACCACAAATGTTGCTGATTTCTAAAAATATGTTGCTGAAAATGATTTTCACAATCCAACTAAGACTACCATTATGAGCACTATATATAAAGACCATAGGGATTATCAAATGCGTTAGCAAACTATTTGTAAAAACAAAAATACGACCTAAGATTTTATACATGTATTTGGCTTTGACTAAACATCATTTCTTGGAAGATAGCAGCTTCAGTGCTTCCAGACATCTTGCAGCAGCCTCCTTCTTGTCATTGTCTCAGAGAAAGCTGCTCTCATCTCTAGAAAAGAATAGCTCAAATTGCCACTAGATTCTATTAGCCTAAATTGTCTTCAAGCACAAAACTATATTGATTTTTCATATTCATTTACTTAGTATTAAATACTAAATGCATAATATTACGTTGTTTACAAAAATGATTTATTTTATTGCCTGGATCTTTAGTTCTGGAATGTAAACATTACAAGAGCTAGTATATATCCTATCTTGTTCACTGTTGTATCTTTGGCAGTCAATAAATTGTTGGTGCTGAGGCCACCAACATGTGTAGGTAGTCAATAAATATCTGATGAGTGAATAATCAATCAGTCAATTAATAAAACAATAGGTACAAAGTCTCTGAGATATAAAACATTGTGGCCTTTTTCAGAAACAGCAGTTTGTTTAAGGTAAAGGCTATGTGCTAGGGACAATAATAACAGTATTTGCTTAGCACTTCCGTGTCTGGTTATGCTGAGACTTGTACTTATGGTATCTCATTGCAGCCCCATGACAACTTTATGAGATCAGTACTATTATTTACCCCACTTTATGGATGTGCAGGCTGAAGCTCAGAGAGATTAAGGGCAAACACTGGTCAATAACAGAACCCAGAGAGAGAGAGAGAGAGAGAGAGAGAGAGAGATTCCCAGACTATTGGAAAGGCTCTTGGAAGGAATTTGAACTCTATCCTGTTGGCAATGACAGGACAGTGGAGATTATCAGGCAAGGGAGTAATAAAAGCATTTTCATCATATTTGTGCTGATTTGTGTTTTAGGGAGATCATTGAGGGGTGGTACAGACAATAGAGTAGAAAAGGACAAAAGTCAGGGAGATCAGTGAGGAGGCTATTAAAACACTCCAGTAAGAGATCATGGCAGTGGCACCAAATAGGGCAAGGGGGGGCTGGATTTAAGGGATTTCCTAGGAGGTGGATAGAACTCAGTGAATAACTAGATGTGGGTATAAAAGAGGGGAGGTGCTGAGGATGACTCAGGGGATGGATGTGTGGTCTGGATGTCTGTTATCTTGTATCCTTCACACTCCCAGTCCCAATATTTGTCATGGGATTCCCAAAGGCCATACTTCCTCCATGACCTGCGAAAGCCAGGGAGTCAGTACACAGATGAGCTGTTGGTAATTTTGGATATCATGCTGCATCATGAATATGAAGCACTAATGTGGAAATAAGTTAGGGACAATAGTTTCCTTTCATCAAAGTCCCACCTTGTAGACCTAATTATGTTATCTGTGACATTGTATGAGTAACATTTCAAGTGTTATTCCTCTTCAGTGAAACCAAGGCAGAGGTTAGGTTTTTGGAGTGTCTGTCTGTGTGTATGTTGTGTGTGTGTGTGTGTGTACGTGTCTTATTTTCAAAGGATTTTGTCGGTAGATTTTTTTAAAAGTTCTTTACATGTTCAACTAGTTTATTATTCCTTAGTAATTTCCTCATTCTATGCAGCCCATATTTCCTACAGACTTCTGAGGAGGCACCGAGCCCTTTCAGGGATCTGTGTTGTAGTGGCTCAACAATGCACTTCTGGCAAGTCCGTGGATAGGACAACGAGCTCAACTCCTTACAGCTGCAGCCTCCCTGCTGCTCCTCATAAAGACTGCCTCACTACCCCGGAAGGCTTTCTTAAAAGATACTTCTGAGGCTTTACTCAGTCCCAGAGATGTTCCGGGTTCTTAAACACAAATCAAGGCAGACTCCTACCAGCAAGCCAGACTACCCAACAACAGACAACTCACAATACGAATTCTGGGCAAGTAGACTCTGAAATTGAACTCCTTTCTCTTTAAGTTGTTTTTATTGTCTTCAGCCAGATAGATGGTTGAAAGGAAATGGTAACCAACAAATAATGGTTTTCTAAGGAACCCTCCCAGTCCAATGAAAGAGTGTGTCTCCCATACTATAGGAGATGCCGTGTCATAAGTGGGTGTTTTGTACTCAGTTGAGTAAAAAAACAGGTTGGTCTTAAAACTGTTAATGATAGAACACATGGCATAAATTATACCGTAAACTCCAAACAACTCTGAAATTATAAACATTGCTTAGTCAAGGCTTTTCTTTTAACAATGCCCTGATGTCTCTGGCATAGGCTAGTGATTTCAGTCGGTGTTATTTTACTTGAAAGGAGGAATTTATTTTCCAAAAAATAGTCTAAGAAAAACTGTCTTCCTTGCTGACTTCATGAAACATCTTGCTCCAATGGCATGTGTCATGTCTTGCCCAGGGCTGAGGAGAAGGAATATGAGATAGACAGAGGTTTGAGAAAAGTCATGTGATGAGGAGAAACTGCAGGCTTGGTCCTGACATAGGCAGGAGGCTGACTCTAGTCAGTGGGAACTATGACTAAAGAGAGACTGTCAGGCTCTGAGCCAACGTGCTTAGGATCTGGTATGGAGTTAGCATTGAATTTGGAGTTGCTTCCTGCATTTGCCTATCATAATAGTTCTCTGGGAATGGGGAAGCAGAGAGATGTTTTGTAAATTATGAGACTGTGATTTACATCATTTACAGCTGACTTTTATTGGGCACTTGTTCGATACTAGGCACCTTGGCCAAATATTTTATGTAATTATTTAATCTTAACAACCCTCGAGGTAGGCACTATTATTATATCTTCATTATGGATGGAAACTGCTGTTCAAAGAAGTTAAATTTTGCCCAAGGTAACATAGCAGTTACGTGGAAGCCGAGATTCTAACCCAGGGTAATCTGACTTAAAGCCCGTACCATGAACCATTAACAGCTATGTTATGCTTCCTCCATGGGGATTAATTAAGAAAATGTGTGTGTTTTAAAAACAGCAAATGCTGTAGAAGTGCTAGTGATGGGCTCTGGAGTCAGAAAAGCAGACCCATCCCACTTCTTAATGGCTCTGAATGTTAGATTTATCAATAAGATACTTGTATCCCAGCCTTTTACTCACAATATTGGAGATCCACGTTGGAGACCTAAGACTAGCCCATCTTTGGTCATCATGGTGAGAGCCTTTTCTTTCAATGCTGATCTGTAACAGGTATTTCACTGTCCTTGAGCCTGATTTGGATGGAGTCTTTTCATCATAAGCATTTTTTTTTTTTGCTTGCTAACCTCAAATTACACTTTTACTCTGGGATTATCAGCCTGTAAATAATGCTATCAGGTAGGAGAAAGGTAAGAAAACGTAAATAGTTTGATTCAGTTCATTCCCACTCTTGGAAAAACAGATGTGTGCCTGCCCTCCAGTTAATGGAAAGGTAGCATCGTATCTATAAACAAAGACTCTCTTTGACATGAAAAGGAAAGCTTAAATGGAGAGAAGTATCATTTATCTATCTAGAACATTTTCTCCTAGCCAAAAACAGATTAGGCAGTGGATCTAACCAGCACACCTCTCTAATCTGACAGATTCCTGCCACGTGGGGATGCTTTAGTGCAAATGTTCCATAGTCCCTGAATTTATTCATATGGTGCATCTCCCTATGTCATGGTTATTCAATGAATGCTCAGTAAAGTCACACTCTGCACCACGGGCTGTGCCGTTCAGATGATAAACAGTCTCTGTTACAGAAGGGGCCATAATATAGTGGGGAAATATAGTATAAACAAAAATCATAATAGAATATGAAATATGCTGTGTGAAAAATTTTGAGTAAAGTTCTAAGGTGATGCAGGAAGGGGAACCTGTTAATTGCCTCTAACTCACAGAAAATAGGCTAGAGTGAAAGTAGCTTGTCTTTGTGCTAGTCTCACAGCAGACTTGAGAGAAGCAGGCAGTAGACAATTTTGGTTCTTCATTTCTGATTCATTTCTCATTCTCAGCAGCAAATTAGGGCATGTTGAAGACTAGAGAAATAGATATTTAAGTACAATTCAATATTTTTACCCATCTTAATTTGGTGAATGATAACTTGGCAGTCACGGAGCCCATCCCAGGTATTGTGACATGATGGGAAATATCTGCATTCCATCTTACAGGTGGTACCAAATCCAGCACAGGGCAAATTCAACAGCTTTAGTACCACATGGCACTGCATATCCAAATACAGAGATCTAACTAATGAGAGACTGTATTTTATAAAGAATTATTTGTGAGACACATTTGGATGTCATGAATATAGCTTGTACTTGTGAGTTGCTTCTGTCCCTTAGTAGCTATGTGAGAGTCTGACAAGTTGCTTTGCTGAGCCTCAGTTCTCCCGCATATAACAAGGATAATAAAAGCCATTTAAATGCATGCGTATATATGGCTTTTAATAAACAGCATTGAGAAATGCTATATATCTATATATAGCATTTTAGTATACAGCATATATACATAACATTTTTTCAAGCTTCAAAATGTTATAAAACAATGATTAATATTGAAAGCTCTGTTTAGCTAGTTATCACTATGTGCACTCCCAAGAGCCTCTTGTATGCAAAATCTCACTAAGGAGATGGATAGAGGACAGGTTAGTCCCTTGAAGATATTTTGGGAAAATAGTACAACACAGATACTCTTGAAATGTGAGCTCCTCTATGTCCATATCACATTTTCAGCAGTTTCCAGAATAGCAGTTCCTGACAATGTTCCCACAGTCATGACCTGTGTTATTAGAATAATAATCTTGGAAAAAAGATGTTTATGAACATAACCAAAAATAATCATAATTTCTCCATGTAGTAACGTATGGCTAAAGTAAATAATAATAATAATAATACTTTATAATTTGGACTTGTGACTTTTTCCCTAAACTTGAAGACTTTAAAAAATTACCCTTGCAAAGAATATTTTTTTTCTTTTTGGATATAAGAACTGTGGCCCAAAATTCAATCCAAACTAAATTTCAAATGTGGAGTTATAACCCCTACCTCTGCATGGAAACCATGGAGCCCCTCAGCCACAGTGGCAATTGGCAGTTCTACCTTGGTGTCCAAGGACACACACAGTGGGATACCAACCAAGAAAAAGAACAGGGAAAGAATACGAGGGGAAATGTTAAAACCATCTGTACAGAGTTGGGTTTTGTATGCTGCTGCTACAACAGGATTCTTTATTATTATTATTATTATTATTATACTTTAAGTTTTAGGGTACATGTGCACAATGTGCAGGTTTGTTACGTATGTATCCATGTGCCATGTTGGTGTGCTGCACCCATTAACTCGTCATTTAGCATTAGGTGTATCTCCTAATGCTGTCCCTCCCCCCTCCCCCCACCCCACAACAGTCCCCAGAGTATGATGTTCCCCTTCCTGTGTCCATGAGTTCTCATTGTTCAATTCCCACCTATGAGTGAGAACATGCGGTGTTTGGTTTTTTGTCCTTGCGATAGTTGACTGAGAATGATGTTTTCCAGTTTCATCCATGTTCCTACAAAGGACATGAACTCATCATTTTTTATGGCTGCATAGTATTCCATGGTGTATATGTGCCACATTTTCTTAATCCAGTCTATCATTGTTGGACATTTGGGTTGGTTCCAACTCTTTGCTATTGTGAATAGTGCCGCAATAAACATACGTGTGCATGTGTCTTTATAGCAGCATGATTTATAGTCCTTTGGGTATATACCCAGTAATGGGATGGCTGGGTCAAATGTTATTTCTAGTTCTAGATCCCTGAGGAATCGCCACACTGACTTCCACAATGGTTGAACTAGTTTACAGTCCCACCAACAGTGTAAAAGTGTTCCTATTTCTCCACATCCTCTCCAGCACTTGTTGTTTCCTGACTTTTTAATGATCGCCATTCTAACTGGTGTGAGATGGTATCTCATTGTGGTTTTGATTTGCATTTCTCTGATGGCCAGTGATGATGAGCATTTTTTCATGTGTTTTTTGGCTGCATAAATGTCTTCTTTTGAGAAGTGTCTGTTCATATCCTTCACCCACTTTTTGATGGGGTTGTTTGTTTTTTGGATTCTTCTTATCTTAACTAGAGTCCCGTCTCCTTCCCATGACTACATTTGAAAGAATAGTAAACGCCTCTTGCAATACTGATTTCAGAGAGTCAGTGTGGTTTAATATAGGGGTCATTAGAGTGGGGGTCAAGAGACAGCGTTCTATCCTAGCTTCATCATCTTTTGGCAGGCACCTTGCCCCCCTGTGACTCAGAAGCATCATCTGTAAATGTGGATATTAACAGTTGTAACCACTTTGCAGTTCATGGTGGGAAAAACACACTGAGATGTATATAGCATTACTTTAGGCTTTCATACTAGGACAGACCCACACTTGGCCCCTCTAGATACTGAGACTCTGGGATGCTGATCAAGAAAGAACGAAACTGTCCTGGAGCCCACATCCTCCATTCCTCTTTCACTAGTCTAGAGTAGGGGAGAATTATCTCACAATGCAGGCTCTAACAGAATTCTTCCCCTGTGGTCTGTGCCCACCACCCCTGCCTCCAGATGGTCCAGACAACATTGAAAGCAGTATCTACTAGCAGTATCTTCTAGGACGGTGCCAGAAGGACCAATCACTGCCTCATTCCTGCCCATCCTTCTCCAGAAGCGGTGGTGCTAGGGCCATAGGCCTGGACCTGCAGGATGAAGGCCCTTTGCCACTGCCAACCTGTGGTCTGGGTCATGGACCAGCTTCTGTAACTCTGGTTCACAGTCCCAGCGGTCACTTTTATTTTCCAACAACAGCTAAGATTGTTGTTTTTGGATTCCCTGTTCTCTGAAAGAGGAAAGTTAATGTAAACTCTTAGACAAATATGTTCAAAAGATGATTATAATTGGTTTTAAGTAAAAACAGAATGGAAACCAAGGAATTATCTAATAATTAAAGCAAAAATTAATAAGCACCTCTTCTATCTGAATAGAGATATACATCTCTGGTTACAGTTGTGCTACAACAACACCATTGTGGTTTATTTTCCCATTAAGTAGCCATCAATATGGTCTTTTATGGGGCCTGGTTCGCTACATGGTGGTCTTAACTGAAGATAATCTTTAGCAACAAATACGCAGTGAAAAAGGCCTAGATTTCTTATTATATCAACCTCTGGTCATGATTTTTTTCTTTTTACCTTGCTTCTAGAATGTGTTTATGCATAACATGTGTGTCTAGTCTTCAAAAGAGCCTCACATATAACTAGTGCAGGCATAGGTACAAATAGAAACTGCCCCAGTATTTATTTGTGGATTATTTTCTACATTTTTTCCATTTCTAGATCCTCCCAAAAGACCAGTTTTCTTTGGTAACAGAGAATATATTTCTCTTTAAGTTTGTAAAAGAAGCTACATAAAATTCTCCAGACACATGTTTAAAATGTGTGGTCAAACTGGCATCTTTACTTGGAAATGGCCAGTGGTGGAGAATTTTTAAGTTTGTCTGATGATACCTCAAAGAGAATTTTTTTCAGTGGAACATTAGGTCCTCAATTATGAATTGTTCCCACATTTCAGACCTACCCAGTAGACCTTTCAACTTTAAGCTGTTTTCGTTATTAATGAAAAAATTCATTATTCATTTATGAAGTCTGGTTCTTCTTAGTGTTCTGACTTTAGAGAAAGATTTAATTTAGAAAGTTAACCTGTGGAATAAACTATGTCTCACATGAACCCATTTAGAGACAGATGTGTTTCTGTAATATGTACTGTACAATCAATTTGCATTTATCCAAAAAGTTGCCATATTAAATGGACTCAATAGGCCTACTGTTAATGCAAAATTTAAACTATGGAAAACTTGCTTTTCCAAACAATAAGAAAGAAGTTTCCCTCATAGCCTGGAGTCTTCTGCTTTGTTGATGCAAGATGTCAAGCCTGCTGCAGTTACCTGATGCAAGGGAAGATCAGAACACATCTGAAACACAGCTGAAAATTTTACAAAACTGAAGCACGGAAATAGATGGAAAAGAAAATGATGCAGGCAGGAAGTAGGAAAATAAACTCACATGCCCACAAAAATCTTAAAGGAAGGAACTGGAGGGAGTTAGTCTATTTCATATATGAGACAAAGTCAGAATTAATTTGCTTAGAAGCTGACAAACAAGACACTAAGGCATAGTCATTAGAGCCTGGATCTTGCCACCAGACAAATAGGGGTTTAAATTCCTGCTCGTCAGATTACTAGCTGAGTGACCCTGGATTTTTGCTTATTTTTTCTGTGGCTGTTCCCTCATCAGTAAAATGGGAAAATAATTCCTACCTCAGAGAGTTATTGTGATAAGTAAATAAAAACAATTTTCATAAAGCTGTAAACAGTACCTGCCACTTTATTTAGTGTTCAATAAATTGGAAGAAGTCCAGAAAATTTCAGCTTTGTCATAGCTAAGAACTACTAAATGATTTTTCTTTTACTATTTAAAAAAACAATGTTAGGGATATATAATTTATATATCCTAAAATTCACCCACTGTAAGTGTATAATTCAAGGATTTTTTTTTTGGAAATTTATAGAGGTGTACAACCGTCACTGCAATCTAGATTTAGATTCAAAACATATTCATTACCACAAAAATTTCCTGATGTCTGTTTGAAATTGATCTCTGCCTAGGCAACCACTAATCTGCTTCCTGTCTCTCTATATTTGCCTTTGCTGAATATTTTACGTAAGTGCAATCATACAATATGTCATCATTTGCATCTGGATTCTTTCACTTAGCATAACATTTTTTAGATTCATCCTTATAGCATATATCAGTTTCTTATTCCTTTTTATTGCTGAGTAGAATTCTATTATATGGATATATCGCATTTTAACATTTATTCACCAGTTGATGGACATTTGGATTGTTTCCAGTTTTTCACTGTTATTAATGTTTATGCATACATTCATATACATGTTATGTTTAGACATATATTTTTATTTGTCTTTCTTGGGAGAATTGCTGCATTGTATGGTATGTTTACATTTAACGCTTTAATAAACTGCCAAACTCTTTTACAAGTTTCTGTGCCATTTTATATTTCCACCAGCCATGCACAAGCATTCCATTTTCTCTACATGCTCATCAACACTTGGTATTGTCTGTATTTTTTTCGTTATAGTCATTCTAGTGGGTATGTAGTGATATCTCATTGTGGCAATTTGCATTTCCCTAATGACTAATGATATAGAGCATCTTTTCATGTACTTATTAGCAGTCCATATATCTTTCTGGGTGAAATATCTTGCTCATTTCTTACTTGGGTTTGTCTTTGTATTATCAAGTTGTAAGAATTCTTTATATATGCTAGAGATGCACATTCTTTATCAGAGATGTGATTTGCAAATATTTTCTCCCAGTCCGTAGCTGATCTTTTGCACTTAAAAAGACACCATTAAGAAAATAAAGTTCTAAATTTTGAAATAGAAATTTAAAATTTGTCTAATTTTATAAATTTTAATGGATTTAATGAATTGTGCTTTTCCTTTCATAATTAAAAACCCTTTGCCTTACCCAAGGCCACAAAGACTTTCTCCTATTTCTTCTAGTTTTATAGGTCTAGCTCTTAAATTTAGTCTTATAATCCATTTTGAGTTAATTTGTGTGTCTGGTTTGAGATAAGAATCTAAGATCATATTTTTGCATGTAGATATCCAGTTATCCCTACATTATTTATTTAAAAGTTTACCCTTTCCCCCATTGAATTATAATGGTACCTTTGCCCAAAATCAAATAACCATACATGTAAGGGTTTATTTCTAGGCTTTCAATCCTGTTCCATTGATTCATATGCCTGTTATATTTGCAAGGGTCTTGATTGTGTGCAGGGAATCCCCACTTACATCAATACCACACTGTCTTGATTGCTGTGGACTTAAAGTAAATTTTGAGATTAGGTAGTAAGGAAGCATAAGTCCTCTAACTTGGTTCATTTTTTTAAAAGTTGTTTTGGTAAATGTAGATGCTTTGCATTTTTATATACGCTTTAAGATGAACTAGTTAATTTTTATTAAAATGTCAAATGGGATTTTGATAAGGATTACTTTGAATCCATGGGTCAATTTGGAGAGGATTGTTATCTTGACAATATGGAGTTTTAAGTTGATGAACATGGGATGTCTCTTTGTTTGTTTAGATATTTTAAAATTTCCCTCAGCAATATTTTGTGGTTTTAAGTGTAAAAGTCTTACATTTATTTTCTTAAATTTAGTCCTATTTTATCTTTTTGATGCTATTGTAAATACAATTATTCTCTTAATTTTATTTTGGATTGTTTGTTGCTAGTATAGAAATGTAATTGATTTTTGTATATTGATCTCACATTCTGCGAACTTGCAAACTTATCTGTTAATTCTAATAGGTTTTTAATGGTCCCTTTGGTATTTTTTACATATAGTATTATGCTTTCTGCAAATAATGACAGTTCTTTCTTTCCAATATGAGTATCTAATTTTTCTCCTTACTTCACTCACTACAATCTATAATACGACATTGAGTAGAAGTGGTGATGGAAGACATACTTGCCTTGTTTTCAATCTTAGGGAGAAAGTATTCTGTTTTTCAACATTAGGAATCACATAGCTATAGGTTTTTTGCATATATCCTTTATCAAGTTGAGGATATGTTCTTATGTTCTTAATTTGTGGAGCTTTTATCACAAAAGGATGTTGGATTTTTTCAAATGTCTTTTCTGCATCTATTGAGATTATTATGTGATTTTGTTCTATGTTCTGTCAATATGGTGCATGACTTAATTGATTTTCGTAAGTCAAAACAACCTTGCATTTCTCAGATGAATCCCATTTGGTCATGGTGTAGAATTTTTTTTACATGTTGCTGGATTCACTCTGATAAATTTTGCATCTATGTTTATAGGGGAATTTATGTAGTTTTCTTTTATTGAAATGCCTTTTTCTGGCTTTGGTGTTAAAATAATACTGGTCTCGTAGAATTAATTAAGTGTTCTTTTCTTTGTTTTCTTAGAGTTTATGAAGGATTAGTATTTTACCTTTTTAAATTACTTGATAGCATCCACCAATAGAGTCATATAGGGACCAGGGCTTTTCTCTGTTGGAAGATTTATTTTATTTTATATTTATTTATTTATTTATTTATTTATTTATTTATTTATTTTTGAGACGGAGTCTCGCTCTGTCGCCCAGGCTGGAGCGCAGTGGCGCAATCTCGGCTCACTGCAAGCTCTGCCTCCCGGGTTCGCGCCGTTCTCCTGCCTCAGCCTCACGAGTAGCTGGGACTACAGGCACCCGCCACCATGCCTGGCTAATTTTTTTGTATTTTTTTAGTAGAGATGGGGTTTCACCATGTTAGCCAGGATGGTCTTGATCTCCTGATCTCGTGATCCGCCCACCTTGGCCTCCCAAAGTGCTGGGATTACAGGCGTGAGCCACCATGCCCGGCTGGAAGATTTTTAATTGCTAATTCAATTTATTTACTTGTTATCAATATATTAATATTTTCTATTTTTTAAATGATTTTTGTAGCTTCTTTCTAGGAATTTGTCCACTTTATTAAATAAGTTGTCAAATTTGTTAGCATGAAGTCATTCCTTTTCATTTCTGTAGGATCAGTAATGATGCGCCTTTTCTTCATCCTTGGTTTTGTTAATTTCTGTCTTCTCTCTTTTTTTTTCTTAGTCAATCAGCTAATGATTTGTAAATTTTGTTAATCTTTTCAGAGAACCAGCTTCTGGTTTTATTGATTGTCTCTGTTGTTTTCTGTTTCTATTTCACTCGTTTCTGTTCTGATCCCTCAGAAACCAACAAAATATTCCAGAAGTCTCATCTTTTCCTTTACCCTTATAATCTGCAATTCTGACTCATTCAGAAGACTTTAAAATTTATAAATAATTACAGAAATTTAACCAAAGGGAATCCTGAAATATAATGTTGGTCTTTGAGGATATAGGAGTATCTTCAAGCCTTCTCCAAGGGGCTTTTTTAACCCTTGAATCTCCAAATCACCGAATTACCTTCCTGCCATGTGCAAAGCTTTGCAGTCATATAGTCTCTACATTCAGTCCAGTTATTCAGAAAACATTCTCCAAACCTGTTTTCCATAAATAGCCCATACATATCTCTTCTTAAAATTCTGATTTGGAGAGTCCCTTCCTTAGTAAGAGAGCGTGTGAAAAAAATAATCTAGCAAAGATAAACATGATATATAATCCATAAAATAAAACATATGTATCTTCAGCTCTCTTGCCACCTCATAAATCCGTTTAAAACAGAAAAATAATAAATGCAAGTCATCTTGTCCCTTAGTACACAAACTTGTAGAGAAAAACCTATGTTTTTTAAAATACTGTTTTTTCTGTTGTTGTGAGGTTATGTTGAGGGCTGCTAATGAAATCTATTTCTATCAAGGGCTTCTGCTTGAGGTTGATGAAGACAGAAAGGAACTATCTTTTTAAAGCGTAATAACTTGTAAACTGGTACCAGAAATATGGCAAGAGAAATAGAGTGATAACATGTCTGCAGGCTGTGAGTATAGTTTGTTTTTGTTTATTTGTTTTTCTTTTTTCAGAAAGTGCTTCAAATGGCCAGTGTTTTTCTAAGGAAAACATCAAAGAAAGGAACCCAACCAAGACTACTTGGGAAAGGTTTCAAAATCCCAGACCTAGACTGCCCTTTGGAAAAATGGCTGCTTGTAAACTGAACAATTTTAGTCAAGCCAGTTAAATGCTGTATGATTACTCTGGCTAATTTTTCCTCTATGGCCCCAAGAAAAATTTTTAAAATTTATCTTGATATATTTTACAATTTGACCAATAGTGCAAAAATAGCTATCAGAACCTGTCTGCCCCAATCCTATTCCATGATAGTGATAGATCTGCATGGTGTAAACCACATCTAGCAGATTACAAGGAGCAACTTCTGAACTTAGAAAAGCATTCTAGAGCTAGCATGACATGAGTCCATAGGTGCCCGAGAGACTACCTGGTGGTCCTCTGTAGTACACGTGTTCCTGGATTTCTGCTCAGCTTTCTGATATGTATTCCGTGTCTTGCCTGCCTTACTTCTCTAGACCTCATTCCCCAGGAGTTGGCTTAAGCTTCTTGCTTTACCTGGATACACTGCTTGGTACCACAACCCTGCCCAGAGAATTCTGGAATATCAGACTGGTAGACCTCCTTGTGATTTTGTGTATTGTGTTGTGATTTGGATTACAAATGTCCCTATTCTATCCCATAACCATCAATGAATGGTTATTCCTGTCTTCCTAGCAGCCCATGAAATAGTATGGACTCTGTACCAAGGTCACACAAAATATGACTACGTCCAGAGAGAGTTTAAAGGATCTGTAAAGCAGAGGTCTGCTGAATCTGTGGGGAAAACGTGCAGATGTTTGGAAAAGTCAGTGGGCTTACCAGTCCTTGTTTTTGTCCTTTGGACTTAAAGAGTAAATCAGAGAAGCCCTTCAAACTGTAATAGAAACAAAAAGCTTTTAGTTGAAAGGTAGTAGTCTTCTACTCTGCCTCATCAGCCCACAGATGAGAAAGCCAACTCAGCATCCAGTTTTCTACTGTGCAATATTAGGTTTCAGTAGTAGCTACCCATGTGAAACCAAGCCAGGCACTGGCCTAGCAAACTAATTCCAGAATGTAATCAGGGAGGTAGGATTTGCTTGGGGTGGAAGCTGGAAAGAATTAATGACAACTCATGAGTAAAGTGGGTAATGCCAGGAAGAATGGAATATAGTGTAGTAACAGGGCAGCAGGCACCAGAATGCCTTGCTCTCCCGCTGCTCTTCAACCCTACCCTGCCCACTGCTTTCCTTGTGGAAGCCTGGCATGTGAGTCCCTTGGTAGCTTTCAAAATGAAAGAGACGTGGCTGCAATCTGAAGCGAAATGACCATGACAGCTATCATAAAAGGCAAGCACTTAAGGAAATTTGTGGTGAATCTTCTGAAGAGGAATGTGTGTCTCTGCCTGTCTCTTAATGAATCTGTCTGCTTCTTTCTTGAGTGCTAACCAAGTGAACATCTGCCTGACAGAACACTGAACAAGATGCCCAGTGGAAGCCCTCAGGGGAATACTGTTCATTGAAAATGTTTTTGCCCCTTTAAAAAATAAATCTGCATTAGGTGTATCTCCTAATACTGTCCCTCCCCCCTCCCCCCACCCCACAACAGTCCCCAGAGCGTGATGTTCCCCTTCCTGTGTCCATGAGTTCTCATTGTTCAATTCCCACCTATGAGTGAGAACATGCGGTGTTTGGTTTTTTGTCCTTGAGATAGTTTACTGAGAATGATGTTTTCCAGTTTCATCCATGTCCCTACAAAGGACACGAACTCATCATTTTTTATGGCTGCATAGTATTCCATGGTGTATATGTGCCACATTTTCTTAATCCAGTCTATCGTTGTTGGACATTTGGGTTGGTTCCAACTCTTTGCTATTGTGAATAGTGCCGCAATAAACATACGTGTGCATGTGTCTTTATAGCAGCATGATTTATAGTCCTTTGGGTATATACCCAGTAATGGGATGGCTGGGTCAAATGGTATTTCTAGTTCTAGATCCCTGAGGAATCGCCACACTGACTTCCACAATGGTTGAACTAGTTTACAGTCCCACCAACAGTGTAAAAGTGTTCCTATTTCTCCACATCCTCTCCAGCACCTGTTGTTTCCTGATTTTTTAATGATGGCCATTCTAACTGCAGGAAATCAACATGGCACATGGATACATATGTAACAAACCTGCACATTGTGCACATGTACCCTAAAACCCTAAAGTATAACAAAAAAAAATAAATAAATAAAATAAAATAAAATAAAATAAATCTAAAAAAAAAATTAAATAAATAAATAAATTTAGAAGTTTAGCAGATTACAGGATATTTTCAAAGCAGCAAGCTTAACAGTAACATTAAACATTTAATTATACGTGTTTGTAAATAATCTGGTTTTGTAAAGTTATTTACATTTAAATATGACATATTTAAGGGTCAATGTACTCTGGATGAACAAAAATAAACAACTCTCATCTCTGTTTTAAAAAAAAAAAAAAAAATCTGGATTAACAAAGGGTTTATTTTCATGGTAGCAGGAGACTCAGCTATATGGCCAACAGCTCTCTTCCCCTGAAGATAACCTAATAACTTTCTTGGTATGGGAATTCCAAAAGCCTTGCAGTTCCTGTTGGAGTATTGCAAATGAGGCCATGTCACACCTGCCGCAGGAGCTCTTCCTTCGCTCCTTCCTCTGTGAGCTATTATGCATTGTGTTTTTTTGTATTCACTTGCAGGTGTATGAGAGGTACATTGCCTCTCAGAGTTTATCTCTTTAAACTACTTACTGAAGGTTGCATTTTAAATTAAACAAGTAGCAAATTCTCACAAGGCAAATATTAGGTAAATGCATTATAAATTTCTGTCACATAGTAGAAGGATGGACAGTTTCATGTCACTGTGGAACCATACTCAGTTAAGAATTGAAAGGGACCTAGTAGGTCATGTAATACAGTCCACAGCATGACAACCCCATTCTACCTGGATGAAATCCCTCAAGCTTAAGTAAATACCTAATATGTGCTTTTTGGGATTTGATATGTTTCAAATGAGCTATGCATGTTTTAAGGAAAATGTTAAGTCTCTCCTTTTTTTTTTTTTTTTTTTTTGGTAAGCTACCAAACTGCAAGTTTCCATCTTAGCTGGAAGTGTGCTCTCTCTTTCCACTGGCACTTATTTTGTATGGTCTTGACTGTGAGTCTTTACATGTGCATACATGATCTCCTAATAAATCTAGAAATATAAGTACACCAACTCTGGCTACATTAATCTCTCTACCCCCAATTTCATCAGCTGGTATATGAAAAGTTTTTAAATCTAATTTTTTACTCCTTATATCTATTTTTTTCCAGCTACTTCTGAAGGGGTGGGCTCTAAGATACTTCATGAAGAGCTATCTACTAGCTAGCACTAATCTCAAACAAACCTTATACACAATCTGAGCTTGAGCTTCCTCATCTGCAATGTGAAGATGCATGGATCTTTTGGTGCTTCTCAAACACCTTCATTTAGGAACCCCTGATGACAGGGAAATGAGTTCCTGTTCCCTGAGCTTGAGGCTACCAGCCATGAGTCTGACTTTCTTTTAAATTTCACTGTTTTTTAAAAACGAAGGTAAATTTGGCCGGGTGCAGTGGCTCACGCCTGTAATCCAAGCACTTTGGGAGGCTGAGGCGGGTGGATCACATAAGGTTGGGAGTTCGAGACCAGCCTGACCAACATGGAGAAACCCTGTCTCTACTAAAAATACAAAATTAGCTGGGCATGGCGGCACATGCCTGTAATCTCAGCTACTTGGGAGGCCGAGGCAGGAGAATCACTTGAACCTGGGAGGCAGAGGTTGCGGTGAGCCGAGATCACGCCATTGCACTCCAGCCTGGGCAACAAGAGTGAAACTCCGTCTCAAAAAAAAAAAAAAAAAGGTAAATTTACAGTGTATTCTGCTACCTATCTCGTATAGCAAAACAACTTTTGCCCCAATCTTCAAGTCAAATTAAAACTCAGGCTGTGCCGTGTTTGTTTATTTAATAGCTTCATACACCTCTGGTTCCGAGTAATGTTTTTCAGTTTGAGATACGTGAGTCATCTCTTTATGGCCTTATCCTTTATATAGCTATTCATTGTAATCCAGCCAACACTGGTAGAACGTATACCATATGTGAGGCACATAGCCAGATGGTAGTCTTGAACTAGGGAGTTATATGCCCCCGCCATTCAGAGGCTGATTTTTGGTAATGTTCATGGCAGAAATGCCACACGTAGTGAGGACTCAGTAACTATAGTCATGAACTGCATAACAACATTTTAGACAATAACGGATTGCATATACATTGGCGGTCCCATAAGATTATAATGGAGCCAAAAAATTCCTATTGTCTGGTGATGTCATTACCCATTGTCATGTTCTAGCACAACACATTACTTGCTAGTTTGTGGTGATACTGGTGTAAACAAACCTAGTGCTCTGATAGTCATGTACAAGTCTAGCACATGCAGTTATGAACAGTACATAATACTTGATAATGTTAATATGGTATAAGTTTATATATTTGCTATAGTTTTATTGTTATTTTAGAATGTACTCCTACAAAAAAAAAGTTAACCGTAAAAAAGCCTTAGGAAGGTCTTTCAGGAGATATCTAGAAGAAGGCATTTTTATCATAGGAGATGA
This sequence comes from Symphalangus syndactylus, assembly GCF_028878055.3. Taxonomy (NCBI): domain Eukaryota; kingdom Metazoa; phylum Chordata; class Mammalia; order Primates; family Hylobatidae; genus Symphalangus; species Symphalangus syndactylus. The sequence continues at coordinate 40,073,831 of NC_072441.2, read as the reverse complement.
CAGCTCCATGCATGTTATTGCCCCTGAAGTCCTTCCACTGGGACAAGATGTGGAGGTAGAACACAGTGATATTGATGATACTGACCCTGTGTAGACCTAGACTAGTGTGTATGTTTGTGTCTTAGTTTTTAACAAAAACATTTAATGAGTAAAAATAAAAAAAATTAAAAATAGAAAAATGTTTATAGAATAAAGGTATAGAAAGAAATTTTTTTTTGCAGCTGTACAATATGTTTGTGTTTTAAGCTAAATGTTATTACAAAAGAGTCAAAAGGTTAAAAAATTGAAGTTTATGAAGTAAAAAAGTTACAATAAACTAAAGTTAATTTATTATTGAAGGAAGAAATTTTAAAAACAAATTTAGTATAGCCTAAGTGTATAATGTTTATATAAAAATGATAGTTTACAGTAATGTTCTAGGCTTTCACATTCACTTACCACTCACTCACTGACTCACCCAGATCAACTTTCCAGCCCTGCAAGCTTCAATCATGCCCTGTAAGTGCCCTATATAGGTGTACCATTTTTATCTTTTATACCATATTTTTATTGTACCTTTTCTATGTTCAGATATGCTTAGGTATACAAATACCATTGTGTTACAATTGCTTACAGTATTCAGTACAGTAATATACTAGCACAAGTTTGTAGCCTAGGAGCAATATCTATACCATGTAGCCTAGGTGTGTCATAGGCTATACCATCCAGGTTTATGTAAGTACAGTTTATGGTGTTCACATAATGAATAAATCGCCTAATACTGCATTTCTCAGAATATATCCCCGTTGTCAAGTGATCATGGTTCCCCTTGATTTTCAGGTTATGGCCCCTGGAGCCTCAGAGTGTAGTGGCAGTGTCTTAGGCTCTACATGAAGGAAGGGTTTGAAGGAGAGACTGAGCTTTCCTTAAGCAAACTGGTTTTGCCTTTATCTGTTTACATTTTTACTTAAAGCTTTGATTTTTATAGATATCCTTTATCCAGTTGAAAAGTTCTATTTCTAGATCTCTGAGAGTTTTGACCAATAATGTTGAATTTTATGAAATGCTTTTTCCCCAACTATTGAGATTATCATATAGTTTTTACTTTTTAATTTAATATGGTGAATTACATTATGTCCATGCTGGAGTGCAGTGGCTGGTCCAGCATGGGCAGTCGAACTCCTGGACTCAAGGGATTCTCCTGCTTCTGCCTTCCAAGTAGCTAGGACTACAGATACATGCCTCCATGCCTGGCTAATTTTTAAATTTTTTATAAAGACAGGGTCTCACTATCTTGCCCAGGCTAGTCTCAAACTACTGGGCTCAAGAGATTCCCCAAAGCATGGAGATTGCAGGTGTGAGCCACCATGCCCACCCCATTGATTGATCTTTTAAGTGTTAAGCCAATGTTGTTTTACTGGAACATATATATTATCCTTTTTATGTATTGATTCAATTTGCTAAAAATGTGTTGTGTTCATGAGAGCTATTGGTTTGTAGTTTTCTTGTGTTTTTCTCATTTTTGTATAAGATTAATGCTGACCTCATATGTTGGTATATATTCCCTCCTTTTCATTTTTTTTGGAAGGGTTTGTGCAGAGTTGACAATATTTCTTCCTTATATATTTGGTAGAATTCACCAGTGAAACCATCAAGGCTTGGAGTTTATTTTGGGGTAAGGTTTTTAACTACCAAGTCAAATTATTTACCAAGTACACATCAGTCTCTTCCTGAGTAAGCTTTGTTGTTTGTGTCTTTAAATACATTTGTTCATTTCCTCTATGTTGGCCGATTTATTAGCATAAAGTCATAACATTCCCGTATTATACTTTTAACAGCTATAAAATCTATAATGATGTTACCTTTGTACTCTTTAATGTTGGTAATTAGGTCTTTCTTCTTGATCAGTCTAGCTAGAGGTAGAGAGCAAGACAGAGAGAGAGAAAGAGTCTCACTCTGTCACCCAGGCTGGAGTGCAGTGGCATGATCTTGTCTCACTGCAACCTCCACCTCCTGGGTTCAACCTGGCTAATTTTTGTATTTTTAGTAGAGACAGGGTTTTGCCATGTTGGCCTGCCTGGTCTTGAACTCCTGGCCTCAAATGATCCACCCGCCTTGGCCTCCCAAAATGCTGGGATTACAGGCATGAGCCACCGTGCCCAGCCAGAGGCTTGTAAATTTGAGTGCTTGTTTTAATTGATTTTTTCTATATTTTCTGTTTTCTATGTTATTGATTTTTACTCTAATTTTATTTTTTCTACTTATCTTTGGTGTAATTTGCCCTTCTTTTTCTAGTTTATACAGGTAGAAGCTGAGGTCATTGATATCTTTCTATTCCTGGTTTTCTTGCACACATGGCCTGATCAGTATTCAGCTGAAGGCTCTGCAGAGCTGCAGAGTTCTCCCTCTGAGCAGCTGTCTCTTCTCTGGTACTGTTTCCTATGAACCCTCACTGCCTTACTCTCCTTAGTTTAATCTCAACTCAAGATGTACTTTGTGTATTTCTTGTGTTTTCCCATACCCTGGAAACTCTTTTGCAGAAAGGTGGGGTACTTGTAGGGTTCACTTAGTTTGCTTCTCATCTCTTAGAAACCACTTTCCTTTGTTGCCTGATATCTAGTGTCTTGCAAACTATTGTTTTATTCATTTTGTTTATCTTTTGGTAGTTTCAGGCAGGAGAGTAAATCTGGTTCCTGTGACTTCATCTTGCCTGAAAGAGGAAGTCTGGACTGTATTTCTAACTTTTTTCTGTGTTTTATCCTTTTCTGTATCTAGTATAGTACCATTTGCATGGAGCAAAGCTCCATGTGTACATATAAGGTAAACAGGGATACAAGGCAGAAGGCCTAGGTTTGAATCCCCTGTGCATAGAATAACTGATTATGTGCTTTAAGCAATCATTTAACCCCTATAATGTAATAATCTATCCTGCTCAGTCTAAAAATAGTAAGAATGGTCATATAGTGAGCATGTGCCATGTGACAAGCACTGTGCTAAGAGCTTTATGTAATTATCTAATACAAAACAGTTTAGCAAAGATTACCCCGTGTAATCCTCACAGCATTTTTATATGACACATTTTATTAATCCACATTTTATGATGAGAAACTGGTCCTTTGGCCAAATTAAGTATCTTGCATCAGGTTGCTCTATTCAGCTGGTATTATACTCAGAGTCCAAACAAATCCCCTTCCTATGTCATACTGTCACACGTTTTGCAGGTTTGTAAAAATTAAAAGAAGTAACATGTAATAGTTAATTTTATATGTCTGTTTGATTGGGCTAAGGGATGCCCAGATAGCTGGTGAAACATTATTTCTGTGTGTGTCCATTAGAATGTTCCCAGAAGAGCATAACGTTTGAATCAGAAGACTGAGTAAAGAATGTCTCTCTCCTCAATGTGGCTGGGCATCATCCAATCCACTGAGGGCCAGGCATATCAGAAACGTAGAGGATGCCAGGCGCAGTGGCTCACGCTTGTAATCCCAGCACTTTGGGAGGCCAAGGCGGGCGGATCACGAGGTCAGGAGATCGAGACCACGGTGAAACCCCCTCTCTATTAAAAATACAAAAAATTAGCCGGGCATGGTGGCGGGCGCCTGTAGTCCCAGCTACTCGGAGAGGCTGAGGCAGGAGAATGGCGTGAACCCGGGAGGCGGAGCTTGCAGTGAGCTGAGATCACGCCACTGCACTCCAGCCTGGGTGACAGAGCGAGACTCTGTCTCGAAAAAAAAAAAAAAAAAAAAGAAACGTAGAGGAAGGGTGACTTTGCCTTCTGCTTAAGCTGGAACATTGGTCTTCTCCTGCCCTCAAGCATCAGCCTCCCAATCCTCTGGCCTTCAGGCTTAGACTTAAATTATATCACAGGCTTTCCTGGGCCTCTATCTTATAGGTGGTGAGTCCTGAGACTTCTTAGCTTCAACTAATCTCTTTCTGTATAAATATATATTGTATTGTTTCTGTTTCTCTGGAGAACATAGACTAATATATAATGGATACAAAAATGCTTTACAGAATGTAAAGCCTAGTGAAAAATAGTAACATTTGGTAAATAATAATTCAGTATCAGAAATTAATCTCATTTCTGACTAGTTCTGTATATAACTCTAAAGCCAAAAACAAAACAAAACAAAACCGTCCAGATTCCCAATTTCTAGAAGAAATCTTCAAGGACTTTGAGATACTTTGTTGTTTAATATGTTTATAACTCATCATGGGTTATAAACAAGAAGAATTAGAAGTTTACTTCACAGATTCCTAAGAGTGAAAAGTATTTCTCTTTGTTGCCTAAATCAAGATTGCAGATATAGGGCCCAGTTCATTTTCTACATGTTGGCCTTCAATTTTCTATACTTAGCTCGTTAGTGAAGGACTCAAATAAAGCAAATATTTTATCTTGTCTCTGCTTATCAGACACAGCTGGAGCAACAAGTCCATTCTGCCTGTCAAGCCAAACTTCAGGCTAAGTTAGGGCCTCTGCTCCATGTGGGGAAAGAATATGACTTGACATGATCCAGGTGATGTACATTTGGACTGGTTTGCAGACTGTTCCACATTTGTTGTAAACAGTTTGGGAATCTATAGTCATGTCTAAGGTTACACATGGAAAAAATGTGGGTTTTTTTTTTTCTTTTGTTGTTGTTGTTGAATGAACTGTGCAAATAAGAGGTGGGAGGTAGCTGGCCCACTCGTTTCTTGCTATGTGAGAATGCTGACTTTCCAATTTTTAACAAAAGGATCTCAGGCTTTTCCTTCTTGAATGACCCACAACACAAGGTTGAGGTCACTAGAGGGAGAAAACCATTGTGGACTTCATAAACAAATAGAACAGTTTTAGAGCTCTGATTGCCTTGTAAGTTTTCACAACATGTTCTCAAGTCAAATAGCAGAGCTGATGGCACATCAATGTTTTTAATGCATCCACGTAGAAAGCTGCTGAAATTCTGAATTCCAGTTCTCTGAAAGGACTGAAATTACACACTAGAATGTTATTTATTTCTCTACTTTGGAAATAAAAACCTACTTGTTTGTTGTTTGGTTTTTCCTTTAGCTTCTAATCCTGTCTGACAGAAGTATTCATCCATAGAATGTATTCCTGTCCATCACTTCCCTCTGGTCTTACAAGCTGTCTCATGTTAAGCAGAATTTGTTTCGGAACAAAAACACTAGGCACACTGAGTTATATTTTCCAATCAGGAAGTGCCAACGTGCAGATTAAGAGTTCAGTGCTGCTACAGTTGGCTAACAAACTAAAAATACTTCTGTTGAAATAACCCAGAATCATTATCTCTTCATTCATCCATTCATTCAACTATTTGAAAATAATTTTTCTCTTCTGCTAAAAGGATATAATTCTTTAAATAAGCAGCCACTAGAAATTCTGGTCCAGTCACACAGTTTTGTTCAATTTGTTCAATTGAGAAGCAGTTTCAGATTCCTGACTTTCAAAACTTCAGCTTTATCTGTAAAATAGTGATGACTACTACTTCATTAGATAGTTGTGTAAATTAAACTAGTTAAGATTTATTAAGTGGATATCATATAGTAGGCATTTTTAAAATGTTAATTCTGAGGCTGTATTCTCATTTCTTACTAAAGTTTATATAGCATCATCTAGAAGTAATAAAGTCTTATGGATGAATATTTAATCATGTCCTAAAAACTTTTTAATGTGAGATAAGAAAAGCTTACTGAGCCAAAGTAAGAACATGGGGGCTCTAGTAGTGTTTCTGTATCCAGTGAGTAATTTAATCTTGGGTAAAGCCTCTTAATAGCCTGCTGATAGTTATTCATCTCCAAGGCTGGCCTTAAGTCTTTCCAGGCTCCAGCAACTCCCTTGCTAAAAAGAACTACCTTGTCATTATATAGATTTCTTTTATTTTATTTGATTATATTACTGAATACTTTTTATTTTTATCTAAGTTGAACACGTAAATTTAAAATACTAATAGTGCTGAGTCTTATAATAGAAAAGTTAGTCCTCTTCTCCATCTTCCACCACTAATTTTAGCTGATCACTTTCAAAACACTTTTAACGATTTCTTTGGCAATTACCACCACATATCTAAATAATGTTCTACAGTGGTATTCTTGATTGTTTTGTCAGTCTTATTATTTATTGATATACCTGTATAGGAAAGAAGAATTTAACACTGCTGTCATAGACACACACTCACACACACACACACACACACACACACACACACCCCTTCTGTTCCATCCTTCTGATATTGTATGTCATAAATTTTGGTTAGATATTCAAAATTTACGTTATTGTTCACAGTTAACTCAGGTTATAAATATAATAATTATATATAATTGTATTTCTTTCCTTGCACAATTTTTTTGTTTCCCTGAAGGTTATACATTTATTGCTTTCCTGTTTGTTTAGTTTTCTTCATAGTGTCACTAATTCATTCAAAAAGCTTTACAAAAAGTATAAATATTATTTTGCTACATATAAACACATCTGGTAATCTCTCAGTTTGTAGAATAAATTGCACTTTGAGTTCTCCATTCTCTTATGCCAAACTGGACTAGTTGCTCTGTAGCTGTACCATGTAACTGATTTCATGGAAATTTATCTCTTTTCACCATCCTCCTGGGATACTCTTCCTCTCACTCTGTAATGAACCCTCTTTTTCCTGGAGTTTACATCTTCATTTTACTTTTACTCATTTTAGAAAAGCACATCCTCCAGGAGGGTTTTCTAAAAAGAAGATAATGGTTTTTGTTTTTGAGATCTTTCATATCTGAAAATGTCTTTATTGTACATTTACGTGTAATTGATAGTTTACTGTGGTATAGAATTAAAGACCAGAAATATCTTTCTACAGATTTTAAAGCATTACCCCCTTGTCTTCCAGCTTCCAGTGTTGCTATTAAAAAGTCAGATGTTATTCTGATTTTCAATACTTTCTAGGTGAACTGTTTTTTGTTTTGTTTTAATATCTGTGAACTTAAATTTTTAGTATTTGGAAAGTTCACAGTTATGTGTTCTTATGCAGATGTATTTTCATTTATTATGCTGGTTTCTTGGTGGAGTCTTTCAAATTGGAAATGCATCTTTCTAGTGTTAACTACTTAAAATAATTTATTTAAGTAATAATTCTAACATGCTCTAAAGTCACAAATTGAAAAGTCACTTTCAATATTGTTTTCTTTGTCATTAGAATTACTGCTTGACATCATAAGTGAATAAAGTGGCTGGAGTTAGGAGAATAGGATAGGCACTTCTCAACAAATATTGAGACATTGAATTTTCTGGAATAAGTTTCTTTAACCTGTTATAAAATAGGTGCTTTCCTGATTTATGGTAGGTGATGAATAAGGCCCGTCCTATTTTCTAACATAGATATGCCACTGGGAAATCCCTTTTCAACCAAACAAAATGGAAGACATTCATGAGTAGCTTAAATGTCTCCCAAGTGAGAACAGTATGTCCAATAATAGAGTGTCATGAAATTTGTTTCTCAGTTTCTTGGTACTATAATATATTGCTAATATATAATATTAGCCTATATAATATAATAATATAATATAATGTATTGCTAACATAATATACATTAGCATTGCTAATATATTAGCAATGAATAGGCACCATTCACTCTAAAATTGAGGAATTCTTAGATTTGCTTTTGGAATTGAAGTAAATGCAATTTTGCAGGAATGTGCATGAATATAACCCTTAGGAAAATGTTGATATTTACTTTATAAAATATTTATTAATGCCAGTTTTTCATCATTTTTATTCAGAGCTGTGAACGAAAAAAGTATTTCCAACTGAATGAAAAAGGCTAGGGTTAAAAATTAGTATATCTAGCATATATTTTCCTAATTATGCTTATGAGAGCAATTGTTCTATAGAATTGCAACCTCCTTTATTAGACATTTTAAGGAAATTATAAGTTCCACAGGGAAATTTATGCACATTCTCTTATTTTCATTTTACTGATTTTTAATTAAAATCTTTCTCAGATATATTATTTATTTTGTTAACTTAAACCAGGACCACACTTTTAACAGATTCTGCTGAATATTATTGCTCCTCAACTGAAGATGAAGTTACATCCTAATAAATTCATTATAAGTTGAAAATATTGAAGTCAAAAATGCACTTAATACACCTAACCTACTGAATGTCATAGCTTAGCCAAGCTGACCTTAAACATTCTCAGAACAATTTCATTAGCATACATTGGGCAAAATCATCTAACTCAAAGCCTGTTTCATAATTAAGTGTTGAATATCTCATGTAACTTATTGAACACTGTACTGAAAGTGAAAAATAGTGGTTGTATGAGTATTCAAGTACCATTTTTACTGAATATGTATCACTCTGTCACCATAATAAAGTTGAAAAATTGTTAGCTGAATTGTCACAAGTCGGGGACTTTCTGTATTATGTAAATTTTCCTTGGTAAGTCAAGATCATCATTCTACATTAATGATTATGTTAAGCTTTAGGATAGTTATGTCCTCAGGGGCCATGAAGTTGTGCAGTGCAATTGGCCCTAAATTTAATGCTTGAAGAAAATTATGGTTTTTGAGAAGCTCCTACCACTCAGTAAGAGAAAGCAAAGCAACCCAATTATTAAAAAATGAACACACATTTTACAGAAAAGGAATAAGAAACAGCTTATAAACATATGAAAAGATTCTCAGTCTCTTGGTGAATAGAGAAACACAAATTAAAACCACAATGAGTTTCCACTACACATCTTTATTATAAAATGTCTGAAAAAAACAAGTGTTAGCCAGGATGTGGAGCTGTAGAACTCTTTTATACTGCTAGTAAATTTATATAACTCTATGGAAGACAACTTGGCATTACACAATAAAGTTGAATATGCACATCTTAACAACCCGGAAATTCCACCCTTAGATATAAATCCTGGAGAAAATCTTATACATATGTAGAAGAAGATGTACATAAGTATGCTCCTGACAGTATAGCTTATAACAAAAACTGAAACAACCTAAATATAGGTGTGCTATAAAAGAGAGATGAATTGAGTTGAATGCACCTGTAGTCCCAGCTACTCAGGAGGCTGAGGCAGGAACATTGCATGAGGCCAGGAGTTTGAGACCAGCCTGTGCAACATGGTGAGACCTCATCTGATACGGTTTGGATTTATGTCTCCACCCAAATCTCATGTCAAATTATAATCCCCAATGTTGGAGGAGGGGCCTGGTGAGAAGTGAATGGATCATGGGAGTGGATTCCCCCCTTGCTGTTCTTATAATAGTGAGTGCTTGTGAGATTTGACTGTTTACAAGTGTGTAACACTTCCCCCTTTGCTCCCTTTCTCCTTCTCCGGCATCTAAGACACATCTGCTTCCCCTTCACCTTCAGCCATGATTGAAAGTTTCCTGAGGCCTCCTCAGCCATGCTTCCTGTCCAGGCTGCAGAACTGTGAGCCAATTAAATCTCTTTTCTTATAAATTACCCAGTTTTAGATATTTCTTTACAGCAGTGTGAAAACAAACAGACCATTTATAACAAAATTTTTTAAAAATAGCTTCTTAAAAATTTTTTAAAAAAGAGCACTGCACTTCAACGTGAGCAACAGAGTGAGACCTACATCTCTTAAAAAAAAAACAGAGATAGATGAGCTATGGTGTACTTATACACTGGAATCCCATCCATCAGTGAAAATTACTGCATTAAAACTATCTGCATCAATATGGATGAATGTTATAGTGTTGAGGGGAAATAAGAAAGTTTTAGAAAGATATATATATATAAGCATTATTCAATTAATATAAAGTTAAAAATCTGGATATACTAAATATATATTTTATATTTTGTAGGATATATAAAGTTTGGTTCAACTATAAAGAAAAGCAGAGAAATTATTAACAAGATATTCAGTGTATTTACCTAAAAGGAGGGTAGGTAGGAGTATGATCACAGAGAGACATATAGAGGAATTCAAATGAATGATAATGTTCTATTTCTTTAGTATCATTTTGTTCAACCGATATTTACTAAATGCCCACTACATGCCAGGCACTGATATAAGTACTTGGGATACAAGTTCAAACAAAGCAAAGACTCTTCCCTTCATGGAACATGTATTCTACAAGGAAAGGCAAATAAATAAATAGAATGTAATAAATTATTAAATTATTACTATGTTAGAAGGTGATAAGTTCTATGAAAAAAATAGGTTAAGAAGGCTAAGGCAGATTAGAGTGGGTGTATAGGTTGCAGAATTAAATAGGCTGATAAGGGTAGGCTTCACTGAGAAGGTGACATTTGAGCCATGATTTGAAGGAAGTGCGCCATATGGATATCTGGGGGAGTAGCGTTTCAGGCAAAGGGAATAGCCATTGCATTGGTCTTAAATATGTATTTTCTTCCCCAAGTGTGTGAGCTGCCAGAAGTAGTACAAAATGACTAGAGTGATTTGTGAGAAGAATCAAATGTCTAGAATAAATGGAAACTTAAGATTCAAGAAGAGAGATCTCACGGGAACATGTGATTTCTCTACCCACCATTCCCCTGAACCTAGTCCCCTGCTCCTTAAGAGTACACCAGTTAGCACTCAGGAAAGGGAAGGAAAGTTAAGCAAAGGATAGGGACAGGGACAGAAGAGGAGGGAGAGAAGAAAGAAAAACCCAAAGGACTGCTGTTCAGTTGAGATGACATCAAAGCAATTCCTATAATTGATGAGAAGAAATTTTTTGTTAGACAAATTGCATTTCTGTCAATGTTTCTAAAAGGACAAGGGAAAAGCTTAGGAAAAGGAAGACAAACAAGATTCATCTCTGGGACTCCATGCTCAAGTTCCTGTAATGTCTTCAGTAGCGCTTTTGACAGTGGTGGTGAATTCATTTACTGTGAAATGCTGTCATAGAGAGAGGCAAAAAAATTAGTGTTTTCTATATTATTTAAAAGAAGCAGAAGAGACCAGTGTGCTTTATAGACATTCAAAATATTTGTACTGATGTTGGAATTTTAAGGAAAAGAAACTATGGTTAGAAATGAAAATGATATTTGGTCCCCTAGGAATTTACAACTTAGAGGGGGAAAATAAATACATATGTAAGCAAAGAAGTGAAAGAGGTAGGTGGGAATATGGAACTACCCAGGCAGTATGTTCAAGCACTGGTGCTCTGGTGTAGGCTGTTTCTAAATTCCAGCGTATAGTTTATGACAGTTCGTCCTCCTGAGACTCCTAAGGCTGAAGGCAGAGAGAATGTTAATGAACAATTTCTGGTCTAGACCAGGCCTTCCAGCCCCTCTCCCGCATTTCATCTGATAAGTCACCCCTATCCAGTCTTAACATATATAACATTTTGATACTCAGATCTCACCCTGAGTTGGGATCCCAGACCTGACCTAGGACTCAGAGAAAATAAAGGTGTCTTTCCCCAACACATCTGAGACAAGGAGAAATACCAAGGTGGAAGATTCAAACGAAGCCAAGAAACACGCAGGGGAACTTAGAGGAAAAAGTCTCTGAGGAAATGTCAGTAAGAGTCCAAATCTGGGGTGTGGGGCAGGTACAGAGACAGCCAAGAGTTTAGAACTAGAATGGTGAGAGCAAGCACAGTTAGGCAAGGATCAAAAGGGAGGTGAGAGTGGGAGCTGAGAAGCTTGAACATCTGTTAACATTTGCAGCTTGATTTTATGGGTTTGTGTGGGTGTGTTAGCCTGGCTTAAAAGTATCAGGGGTGGGGCAGCCACTTGGCACAGCCTGAAACCACATGGACCTCCAATGGTGGAGCTGAGAGACAAGGCTGGAAAAGACTTGTGGGACTGCTCACTCCTTAGGACTGTGCACCAGCAGCAGGTGAAGACATTTTAAAACAGGAAAAACTAAGCCATACCATTTCTCATTTCTCACATTTCTCATGTGAGAAGAAAAGGGAAAAAAGGAGTATTTGGTGTAACTATGTGAATGTGGGCCCTGACATTGTGTTTAAACTGCTGCATTTATGAAGTTTTGTGACTTTGTGCAAATAGCTTGAAATTTCTGAGCCTAAATGTTTTCATCTTTAAGATTGAGATTTTAATACACAACTCACAGGTGTTGATATTGTTACATATAAAATAATATTACATATACATGTAAATATATTTACACATGAATTGATTGTATAGTGCCTCGAACATAATAGATGCTCAATCATTGGCAGTCCTTCTTCCTCTCTTGTTATTGTCATGTTCCTTGATGAATGATTAAATTAGTAATTGATTACTTATCAGCAGGCACTATTTATATAAAACGTAAGTAAACTATGGACTTTAGTTAACAATAATGTATTAATATTAGTCATCAATTGTAATAAAAGCATAACTAATGTAAGGTACTTATAATAGGAAAAAACTCTATGGGGAGAGAAGAGGGAGTTTATGGACACTCTGTACTTTCCACTCAATTTTCTATAAACCTAAAACTTCTCTAAAAAGTAAAGTCTATTAATTTTTAAAAATCTTTTAAATCTTCATCTGCACTGCCTTGTGCAGAGAAATGAAGATAAAGAAGTGAAAGATATGATCTCTACTTCCTAGAATTTTACAGTTTAATTAAAAACACATATATTCATAGGAGAAGAACCAGTTTGTGGAGATAAGACATACCTTTTTAAGAGGTTAAACCAGGATTTCACAACAACAGTACAACTGACACATTGAACCACATAATTCTTTGTCATCAGGGCTGTCCAATGGATTTTAGGATGTTTACCAACAAGTGTCCAGATTTTGCCATGTGTCTCTTGGGAGGCAAAATTTCTCCTAGATGAGAATCCCTTGGTTAAATAAGAAATCTTCTTCTTTCTTCTCTCAGCCCCACTTTCCATTGATCTATCAGCCAGTCCTGTAGTGTCTGGCCTTTTCTTACCTTAGATTTTATATTTTTCAATATGGGATACGCCCTGCAACATATCCTTCACCACAGCCAAGTCTCCATCATCTATTGTCTGGACCACATCGGTAGAGTGCTAAATCACCCTACCTGATCTCACTGCTTCTGCATTATCTTCTTCAATGTATTCATCCTACACGAGCCAGCAATCTTTAAAAAAAATAATAAATCCAAATCATATGAATCCTCCTATTTCAACCATCTTATGCTGAGATTCTCCACTTAGGCAGCACCTTAGTGGGGATTAAACTCCAGTCTTTATCTCCCCAGCACAATGTGGCAGCTGAAGCCTCTGCTTAGCAATTTACTCTTCATCTCCTGCTTTTTTTCTGAGTTTCGCGGAGCCTTTCCCTGTACATGCACAGCTTAGCAATCATCCAGTACTTTGAGGGGAAACTGCACAAGACTTTTGGGTTTGCTTTCCTGCAATTCTCACCTCCCTGGGATTTTGCCTTTCAAGAAAAAGTAAATAAATAAATAAAAATAAATAAATAAAAGCCAAGGTGAATATGAAGCTGTGTTTCACTTCTCTCAGGAATCATAGCCCCTCAAGTCCTATCAGAGTTGGTTACTCTCTAATGCCTTGAAAATGTTGTTTTGTGTGCTTCACTTAGCTTTTGAAGTTATTTTCAGTGACAGGATTGCTCAAATTCAAGCTATTCCATCATGTCTGGTACCAGAAGTCTTTACGTTGAGATTTTTAAAAATTTCCCAGGTGATCCTAAAGGGTAGCCAAGATTGAGAACTGCTTCCAGTGGTTTACCACTGCATTTGGATTTAACAGTTTGCAACAATTTTCCTTGACCTATAAGTCCTACAAACCCCAGAGACTTTGCTGCCTTATTCATCACTATATCTATATCATCTGGAACAGTATCTGGCACATAGTCAGTTGAATTAGATATAGTATAAAAATTAATCTACAGTATAAAAATTAATATAAAAGCCATCACAGAGAAATATCCCACTTTAAGGACAAATGAGGAGCATAAAGAATGCAATAACAGCTTAGAGAAATGAAAAGATGAGTATGGTCTATTATTAACAATAAGAAGCTTTCCAAGTTAAAAAATAAATTAGTGCCACATCTCTCTATATTAGAGTCTAAGCTTCAAGGTTTTTATCTAATTGCACTGGCTTTAAGTGGAAAATGAGGTCAATGGAGTATGAAGAATGGTTTTTGGTGATGCCATAAAATGTGTGTGTCAGTGTTAAATACTTTCCTCCTGGGGTCAACAACCTCAGAGAGACATTGCAAGAAAATGATTTTAGCTAAGGAGTCAGAAAACTCCAAAGAATATGGTTGGCAGTTTTAGATGTAGAAACATTGCAGATTAGAGGAACCAGCTGGCTCAGCATTTGAATTTGCTAAAGTGAGAACTTAAATCAAAGCCCGATGAAATGGTAAAAACAAAACAAAACAAAACTTGCTGTCAGGATCTCAGAGTTTAAAGACATTAAGGAGGCCGGGTGCAGTGGCTCACACCTGTAATCCCAACACTTTGGGAGGCTGAGGTGGGTGGATCATTTGAGGTCAAGAGTTTGAGACCAGCCTGGCCAACAGGGTAAAACCCCGTCTCTACTTAAAATACAAAAATTAGCCAGGTATGGTGGTGCACACCTGTAGTCCCAGCTACTATGGAGGCTGAGATAGGAGAGTTGCATGAACCTGGGGCAGGGGTGTTCGCGGGGGCAGAGGTTGCAGTGAGCCGACATCACACCACTGCACTCCAGCCTGGGTGACAGAGTGAGACTCTGTCTCAAAAAAAAAAAAAAAAAAAAAAGGGAGATTAAGGAAAACAAGGACAGCATTATGCTTTGTTAATATAAGGTCCTGCAACTTGAATTGACATTGTCCTAAGAAAAAGAGGAATAGCATATTTTTCTCCACTTAGCTGAGGCCTGCATTGGCCCCAAATACCTTACATCTCTTCTTGGGGTCTTGGAAGACAGAGGGTTTTCCAGGTTGCTTTAGTACCTCAGAGTGACTAATACAGGGAAGGCCAGTGAAATGTCTTGGTGTCTCTACTATTCCTGTTAAGATAATATTTCTATAGTATGAATTCCTCCTCCTTGAAATTTTTAGTAAAGTCTCATATGATCACAAACACACACATGAAATACAGTCTGAAAAGCTGGGGTGGGGCTGCCTAGCTTTCTGTAGAGCTGGTTACTTATAGCTCAAAGGTTAGATGTTACAAATTGAAATAAAAACATCTAGTAGGTATGCTAGATAGTTTTATTATTTCAATTGTGATATGTAGGGATTTGGTAAAAATAATTGTGGGGCTAACTCATAGGGAGCTGTGTTTTCCTGAGGACCTTGGAAGCTGAATCCCAGGGTTGACCCAGCTCAGTATAACCCTTGTCCATTAGGAAGCTGACACTTCTGGGCTT
The DNA here is from genome assembly GCF_028878055.3 of Symphalangus syndactylus. NCBI lineage: Eukaryota > Metazoa > Chordata > Mammalia > Primates > Hylobatidae > Symphalangus > Symphalangus syndactylus. Next base: position 40,058,577 of record NC_072441.2, on the reverse strand, counting down.
CTATCCTAGCACAATACATATTGGGCATATGCCTTTAAAATGAGACCTCTAGCCTCGAGAAACCACAATATTGATGGGCTGAATGCACTGCCTCTGAACCTAAAAACAGTTGTGTTAGTTTTCTAGAGGTACTGTAACAAAGTACCACAAACTGCGCGGTTTAAAACATCAGAAATGTAAAGTCTCACAGTTCCAAAGGCTAAGATTCCAAAATTAAGTTGTTGGCATGTCCATGCTCCCTCTGAAACCCACAGGGGAATCCTTCTTTGCCTCTTCCTTGCTTTTAGTAGTTTGCTGTCATCTTTTGCATTCCTTGGCTTGCAGCCATGTAATTTCGATCTCTGCCTTTATCAAGTAGCATTCTCCCTGTGGGTATGTCTTCTTAGAAGGACTAGTCCCATTAACCTAAGGGCATACTCTACTCCAGTATGACCTCATCTTGACCAATTACATCTGCCATGACCCTATTTTCCCAGTATGCCCCCATTCAGAGGTATTAGTGGTCAGGACTTCAACTTATCTTCCTTGTGGGGAACACAGCTCAACCCATAACAGCACTTATGTCAGTGATCACATCAACCACACTAGAGATAAGAAGAAGAAAACTATTTCCTCAGTGACAGACCCTCATTCTCTATTAATGATATTCTACTGGAGTGGACACAAACAGCTGCATGAAACAGCTCATTCTCTCTGCAGGGTTCTCTGCTTCTCTTTTCCCCGCAATTGATCTCTCTTTGTTTAATCATGTGGAAAAGAGCCATATACCATTCAATGGTGATAGTGCAAAGCTTTTGAGTAAAATAAAGCCTCTGTTGATATTTATGGAGAGTTATTGACCATTCACTTGGGCTTAATGTTTGCTACTGCTTCCAGGGACTCAAGCTGAAGGATGCAACTCTACTATTTTCTGAGCTAGCCTAACAGTGGAAATTAGAAGGTATCTGCCTTTTTTCTTTATTAAATCTGCCTTTCCAATTTGTTTGCCAAGGTCATGTCTCCCCTTGATAGAAGCCATTCACACTTCACATACCAGCCAGTTGACTGTGGCTCTGAGGTTATTAGAGAGATGGGAGAGAAAGAAACTGCCAGACTTTTTTTTTCCCCCGATTGTCTGAAAAAAAAAAAAAGACCACTAAGGTCTTAGAAAAGAGCATCTATGCCCAGAGGTCCCTCAGCACTGGTAAATGTTTCAAGTTTGAGGAGATCAGAAGCAAACATCCAGTTCATAGCACTGTTATTAACCAGGATTTCCTCAAGAGTAACAACCAGCTGTGTATGAAATTGTTAGGAACACCAGAGGAGGAGATTTACATAACAGTAGTGCTGAATTTGCATATGTCCACCCAAATTATATCAGCTGTTCTAAGACAGCTTTAGAAGTTAAAACTGTCTTACAGGCATACTTTGTTTAATTGTACTTTGCTTTGTTGCCCTTCACAAATAATGAATTTTTTTTGTTTGTTTGTTTTTTTGTAAATTGAAGTTGTGTGGCAACTCTGTATTGAGCAAGTCAGAGAAAGTATTTTAGGCCCTTGGTGAGTAAGAAATAAATCATCATCTTGTTGATATTTGTGTATTGACTAAATGAACTTGTTGAAATGATTTTAAGCTTAGGGATAGTTCTAAATATGAATATGGATCACATTCAAACAGGTAGTATGCATGGATGTTGCATGAAATAGGGAGCTATCACTAGACTTAAAATGCTGCAGAATTATTGTGTTCCAAGGAGAGAATCAGTGTTTATTTTCTCTCTTTCTCTGCCTTCAGTTTTAATTTTCCTGTATCTCAGAGATGTTGAGCATGGAACATGTGCTTGACAGAGAGAGCATCATGACATTTCGAGTCTGCTAAACTCTCCATCCTGGGTAGAATTTTCTAGAGTTTACCCAAATATCAAACATGTCATAAATGCTTTATCAGACATTGACAGTCTTTCCACCTCTCTTCCCCTGCCCTACCTTTATATTTATTATATATAAATATATATTTATACTATAGAAATATTACTCCACCCCACTGAGTAACCCAAGCTCCATTGGAAGGAAAACATGAGCTGGATAAAGGCTGATTTGGTTCTGGACTGTTCCAGGATCACCTTTTCTGAAACACTTCCTGGTCCATTCAGAGGGAACTTATGGGGTTGGGTGAAGTTTTCAAACCCCAATTTGCCTTTGTCAAGTGGAGACAAACTCTTTTAGGAAACCGAGCCAGTCTCACCCTGAATTAGTCTATATTAAAATGTACCACAGAGCCCTCTTGCCTTTGGAGCTGCCTCCACGTTGGCCTTCCATGACTTTCTAACCTACCTCTCTTGCACTGCCTGGACTGTGTTTTCAGCCCTTATGCTCAGGAGGTACAAATGCCTTTTGTATAAAAAGCTGTAAAAAGGCAGCTCGGGTGTCACTTGTCATTATTTTCACAAGGAGAATTCTGGCCCTCATTGAAGCTGTGGGTTTGACAGTTTCCCAGGATTTCTCACAATCACTTTTTCTTTTTCTTCCACAGCTTAACACTACTCTGCTCCCTTTTCGGCCTTGCTGTTACATTCATTAGGAACTGTGTTGCCACAGTTGCTTTTTCTATTTTTGATATTTGCTTAGGCTAAAATATCAGACTTGTTCTGGCATGATGCTGGCCCAAATTAGAGAGAAAGGCAACAGAGTAGTCAGGAATAGAATCTCAAATCTTCAAAATTCTGCTAATCCGCCAAGTTTGACATTTCTGTAAGAGTGAATGAGCAGGTTTCACATTTGTGAGTTTGGGAAGAAAGTAAAATTTTCCCCTCTGGATCCATGATCAGAATTCATTTTTCTGGTTTGTTTGACGTACCATGCCAGTTGCTGTGGGCACAAGATGAACAAGGCATCATCCCTGTCCCCAGGGGCTCACTGCCCCTCAAGACATCAGGTTCAGTGCATGCCAGCTCAACTACAGGAAATCCCAGTCCCCAGGCTGTGCCCACACTGTTTGATAAACTGAATCCTGAGCATATGTAACTTAGAATATGCCTCGTGTTCCGCCCTCTGCAATGAACTGTTAGCCCTTTCAAGGTAGAAGCAAAACCTCCTGGGATTTTCTGGTATCTAGGACCCTACATGTAATCATTCCTATCTGACAGACACTGGGTTGCACTTAAGAGTTTGTAAAATATTCCTATAATATTCCTATAATTAGCAACATCTGTAATATGGTCAGGACAGCTGTTATCATCCACTTTACTGATAACAAAACTGAGACTGAGATCACACAGCTCAGGCAGCCATGGTTAGGCAACAAGAAAAGCAGTTGTAGAGCTGGAACCAGAGCTGAAGTCTTCACAATTTCTCCTGGTTTTCTTGCCACGATTTACTCAAACCCAGTAATCTGATAGTAGTCATCTAAAACCATTCATAACATTCTCATATATCTTTATGATGGACAGATAGGAGAAAATACTAGTTTAATCAACTTGCTACTGATACACTGAAAATAATATCTCTACCTGAAATCCTTGTTTTAGAACAAGGTGAGAACAAGGCAAAAAAAAAAAAGAAGAAAAAAATGTAAGATGATATAACTAGGTAGTTAAGCTACTTTAGGCAAGTTGCTGAGTTTACTAAACTTCCATTTCTTCACCTGTCAAATGGGGATAATGTTAGTATCTATTTCATATATAGTAAACGCCCAACAAATATTAGCTATAATTATTGCTATCATAATTGTAATTATACTAAAACAAACAAAATCAAATCTTAAGCAACTCTGGCTAGTTTGGGATGTCCTGAGCCTTCTTGAGAAAACTGTTAGGTTGGTGCAAAAGTAATTGAGGTTTTTGCCATTAAAAGTTACTTTGCCATTACTTTTAATGGCAGAAACCAAAATTACTTTTGCATCAACCAATAGAAGTCAAGTCTTGGGTCCTTTCACTTTGAAAGGGAATTTTCCTAGATGGCATTGCTTTTGAGGAATTCAGGAAAGAAGAGGAAGGTGGAGATGAGGAAAGAAAACGAAAATTAGTAATAGATTTACTCAATCAGACTAATTTCCTTTTAAAGGCCCTATTGTCTCATGGTGTCTTAGCACAATGACATGTTTAGATATTTTCTTGCAAAAGAAAATGGGTACCTTCCTAGAGAAGTGGATGTTGAGGTAGAGGCTATGAAGCTGGCAACTATGATTTAAAGAGAGTTTAGGAGTTTAACCTTGGTGTGGTTCAAGGTCTCCCAGGACATGTTCTAGGAGTGAAATACAGAACTCTAAACAATGGTACTGGTAATTGACATTGAACATAACTCATAGACATCCATGAAATTTATGGCTTAATGAGCCTCATACACATATGCTAAAGGAAGATAAAGTGAGACAAAGCTAAGTGGGAAAAAAATCCAAATTAATATTCCTCTGAAATTATTTTTGGATTATAGAATTCAAATATGAAAAAGCTGCAAGCCTTTAAAAAAGCAACTACTGATTACTTACGAACAGGGTCTGGATAAATTATTTTGTATAGTTTTTCCTAATTAAGAGATGCAAACACATTAGAAGAATTTTGTATTTTCAGATAGGGATATTTGACCTGCACTGTGCAGAAGGGGTGGGGATAGTATGGTTTTGAAAGGGCCTAAGAGCATTCATTTACATGTTGCAATTATGTTCTGGTTTGGTGCAGAAGTCCTTCCCCAAGGAGCCACCTACAGTATCAGAGGGTCAAAGTTTATTTTGGATTGAATAAAGATGAGGCATGTGAGAAGCTTACACATACAAACTTTTTTTTTAATGCAGGAACCACAGTCTTTTCCATTTCCTCTTTAAAACTGAAGACTGGGAAATTCATCAAGGAGACAAATTCATTCATTTTAAACATGTTATATAACTCAGGATTGTTAGATCAGGAAATGAAATGGAAAAGCCATTTCTGCCATCAGGCTTGTAGCAGTCTGTGGTGGCATTTTACTATTTAATGTATGTTGTTGGGGACCATTAGCCTCATGTAGCTTTACATCAAAAACTTTAATCTGACCACTTGTGCTTGTTATATATGGATATTTACAAACTTGTTTCATAACTTCTTATAGAAATTCATAGCCTATACCAAGTTATACAAATGGTCTAGTCACTGGCATACATTATTCAGTGCTTGCAAAGTTATATACTTTTAATTATGCTAGGATATTTTCCTGAAGAAATCAAACATGTTTGCCTGTTTCCTTTTCACATTCATTACTTACAGCATCGAGAAACTTCCAAAAGTATTTTTATGCCATACAAGGAGGTTATTTATGTGAAGAGGCATCCAGTTCAATTAGCTCTAATCCCATTAAATTATGCAGCTACTTCTTTATGGCTTATTATACATATGCTATGCTATAATGACAGATGCCTCATTTGTATAAGCTGATGCATTCATTATTTTGGTTTCAATTATGCTTTCATGAATAAACTGTACAAAAGTCACGCTATTTCCCTTTTGTTTCTCATGTTTCCCATTGACCCTACTCCTCCAACCCCTTTGTGAGAGATGAAAGTCAAAATGCATACATATAGAATACAACACTGTTCCAGTTTGTTTGAATTCTTAAGTGAAAACAGTCACTCTAGAGTTCACTATAAAGTGAGGCAAAATCCCAAAATAAGCTTTGGCAATGTAGTCACCAGGAAATTCCTATGGAAGAAAGTCTAATATCTGTGCTGATGAATAGGACACAACCCTTCTCAGAGTGGCTGAAGCAAGATTCTTAGAATACAGTAGATCGTCAATATATATGGTTGTTGAACTGAACCACTGGTGTCACCTGGGAGATCTGTGTAATTACAACAGAGACAGCAGGTTTGGGGAAAAACCTAAAAACTTCATGGGACATTATAGCATGAGGATGTTGGTGGCATCCCATGAATTCACTTTGAAGAAGGGAGAAAGATGATGGGAAGAGATAGAGAATTATTTCAAAATTTTTTCATTTGATAGTGAATGTCTAAATTTATAAGGTTTCATTTATATAACATTTCATATATAATATTTAATAGCAGTAGTTGAGACTATATTTAAATTCTCAATGTTAGAGGAAACACCACCACCATTTCACCATTAAGTGTAATGTTTGCAATAGGTTTATTGGTAAACAACCTTTTATCAAATTAAGAAAGTTTCTATTTCTAGCTTCTAACAGTATTATGAATGAATATTAAATTTTATCAAAATTTTAAATATGAATTATAAAGATAATCATATGATTTTTTTGCCTTTTGTTCTATTAATATTGTAAATTACTTAGATTTTGAATGTTAAATCAATCTTGCAATTCTGTAAATCTAATTTGGTCAAAATGTATGATCCTTTTTATAGACTATTGGATTCTGTTTGCCAGTATTCTGTTTAGGATTTTTGTCTTAATGTCAAGAGTGAGATTGGACTGTACTTTTTTTCTTGGAATGTCACCGTCAGGTTTTGGTGACAAGTCTGTGTGCTGGCTTCAAGCAGACTCTTCTTGTGCTCCTCCTGGCCTTAAAGAAGTAGCCTACCAAGAAGTAAATGCTCTGCATAGAAAGGAACCATGGGTAGCCTCTAGGGACTAAAAGTGGCCACCAGCAAGAAACTAAAGGCTCAGTCCAGCAACTGCAAAGAAATTAATTCTTCCAACAACCTGTGGGAGCTTGGAAGTGGTTCTTTCCCTAGTCAAGCTTCCAGATGAGAACACAGCCTAGATGATAACCTTGAAGGAAGGTCTAGTTATTTTTAATTAAGCACCAGAGATTGTAAATGAAAATCTGTAGGCATAATGTGAAGCCCAGTGTGATGCTTTATTTCCCCAAAGAGTATGTACCTTGTTGCAGGCAGCTAAGGTCCTTAGCAATGCCAGTTCACCTAATACAGACTCATCATTGAGATGATTTGAAACTGGGCTTTCATCACTACAAGGGCTAGTTCAAGTTGACTCTTACTCCTAGTTTCTAATCCAAAACCTCCCTCTTTGGAAGCTCTTGAACTCCAGCTTTTGTCCCCCTTTGCCCCGTAAGGCTGACAAAAGCTCTACTCAGTTTCTCAGCTACTTCTTCCAGAATTGGAAGAAACTGCTAGGAGAAAAAAGGCCCTCAAAGCAGGTCTCAGCTCTCTGGAGTTGCTTCTTCTTCCAGGTATTACTCCCATAGTTTTTCACCATGTTATTAGCTTTCTGATGTATTCAAGAAATTTTTAAAGTATATTTTGTCCAGTTATCCTAGTTAGTATCACTAGGGGGGTGGTACAAATCATCTAGTCCTTCTTTACTGGGAGAAAAGTCTTCTGTTGGTAGCTTCCTATTTTTAAACTAACATATAGTGAATACTTAGTGTTCTTAGTGCCATTTAAACATTTTATGTGCTTTGTCTCATGCAACTTTTACAACCAACTTAGAGATCAGTACTGTTATTAACCTATTTTACAGTTGAAGATCCAACATTTAGTGAGATTCACTATCTTGTGCAGGGTCATATAGCAGTAAGCAGAGGCCAACTCAGGTCTGTCTGACTGTAAAGCCCAGGATTAAAATACTGAGCTGTGTCATTTCCCACCATTAACTTTCACAGCCTAGAAACATAAGCACCCTGTAGCGACAGTCTTAGTTACCAGTCTATTCAGAGAATTTAGAGAGGGAATAGAACAGACTTTTTTTATTTGCTTAAATGGCTCTGAGACAGGGACAAAAATAGCACTCAAGTTTGGGCCCAAAGTGCCACATTTATTGCTTCCTGTTATCCAAACAAGAACTGTGATGGATTTTAAATTAAATTAAATTAAATTACAAGACTCAAATGGGGGAAAATGTCACCATCCTAAATCTACCTTTATATATTTTGTGGCATAAATTAACTCACAATTTGGGAGATTTTCTTTCCTCATCCCGCGGCAGGACTCTGTCAGTTGACATAAAATTGTGCACCATGACCGGATGTGATAGAGGCAGACAAGCAAGATGTGTGTCACTGATGCATCTGGACAGGAAACCTTAAATATGGTTTTCTTTTCTTAAAAAAAGAAATCCCAGCCACATATGTTTTTGTTTTTCTTCTCAGCATTTGGTACGTGAAAACATAGGGCATGTTATTGCAGGTAGAGATTCTCCAGAGAGTGGTAGTACTTTTTGAAAGATTTTAGGAGCCCTCAAATTCTTCCAGGGATGAATATCAGGTATTTTGATCTGATACTTTAAAATATATACATATTTATTTACACTCTTTTGTGTACAAACTAGAACAAGTTGTCTACATTTTCTTGAAAATTTTGGGAAGTTACTTCTATTTCAGAAATACTTTTCTGTCAGCAAAATGTTATTAGTGAGGACATGAAACTCGATTTCTGAACTTCCAGGTTCTCTGTGGGCCATAGTTTTATTGTATCACCCTGAATTTTGAAATGTAACAATCTGGTCTTTCTTCAAAGAAGTCAGAACACCTTCCAAGATGATAAGCACTCTTCCTTATATGGCATTTGTGAAGTCTGTAAAGAATAAAGGGCTGATGAATGTAGATTGATTTCTGCTAGTAGACTTGAGGCATTCCGTGCTGACCCCAATTACACAGCCAAATGTAGAGTCACTAGAAACAGTATTCCACGCTCTCTTTGCATTACTCTTTTATCTGTTTTGTCTCTATTCCTGTTTTGGCTCCATTCAAGCTGCTAATAATTTTCTATAGCAGGTTCCCATTTGGTTGGTAATATTTGATCATGGTCAGGTTACATTCTACCTGGATTCCAGGACTGGTAACTAAATAGATATGGGGGCATTTGACCACACAATAGGAATCTCTCATCTTTCAGTTGGTATAGAGTCTTCTGAGAGAAGCAACAATATTTAGTCATCAATCAATATTCCAGTAGAGCTGCTTTTGTTGAATCGACTTGGTATAATTAGGTCTGGAGTGAGAAAGGTGAGAGCCCTAGATAAGATAATAATGAAGGACCCATCAGACTAATGTGTTTAAAGTACTTTTTCAATAATTATTTAGTGGAGACAGTGAAAAATGGTTTTCCAATATTGGAAATAAAACACTACTGACTTTATGTTTTAAATAAGAGCTTTGCAACATGCAGTTACTGGAACTAGACAACTTCTTGGGAGGCATATAGAGTTATGTAAAATGTGAATAAAATAAATCTCTTTTTCATAGTAAATGCTTCAATCCCATGAATTACTCAGACTCAGAATTTCTCAGGTGCCTGGGAAATGGCTTGTCTCAGAGCTGGTAGTACAGCTACATTGTACCATAAAACTTATTTATATGTACTTCAAAAGATTTAACTAGCAGATAAGGTGCGGCACTTTTCCCTCTACTGTAACCCAAGGAAACAATTTTTTTTTTATTTCAATAGTGTTTGGGGTACAGGTGGTTTTCGGTTACATGGGTAAGTTCTTTGGTGGTAATTTCTGAGATTTTAGTGTACCCGTCACCCAAGCAGTGTACATTGTACCCAATATGTAGTCTTTCATCCCTCATCCACCTCCCCATCTTCCCTCCTGAGTCCCCAAGGGGACAATTTCTTCAGCAGATCCTCATTTGGTAAGATCAATTTCTGTTTTACTAGATATGTATGAAGTCACATAAAAAATTCTGAGTCAACTGGTACTGAATTTCTAATTCATCAAAGACAATGTTTTAATGTTTCTTATAAACTAGCACTCCAGGAAAATGCCTTGCAGGCTGGCCCCTTGCTTTAGCTCTCGGTGTGATATTATCAGCCATATGAAGGCCTGAATAAATTTGTCTTTAAGAAGAATCTTTATGATATTAAATTGTGTCATTTTTATTAGGGACATAAGAGCAATTCCATTTTAGTCTTAATTCTAAGAATGACTTCTAAGTACTTGGTCAGTTTTTACCTAAACACTATGAATTGCGCAATTGATTATTTTTTTTTTTTTAGTTCTTGTTATTAAAACATTGAGTCAAATAATAACCTACTCTTAGAAAACACATGGGTAGAAACAAACTGTTTAAAATTAACCTTATCCCTGGTGTCATTTTATGTTCCTTTCATTGTTTTTCTTTCCTACTTTTACTTAAGCTATCTTGCTTTATTTTAGGCATCCCCATAAGCTGCCCTTAATCCTCTCTGAAATGAGAAGAGTGTATAAAAATAAGTCCACAGTTGCTAACTTAGTAAAGACTTTGTTCATTAGGTTTGCAGAAAGTGAACAGTATGCTGAAGGAACAGAGCATTGTTTCATTGAGCATTGGTGGGGGGCTTCCAGGGGATGGGGACGGGTCTGGGCTTCTGCACAGCAGTGAGAAATCACCACCAAAGAACTTATCCATGTAACCAAAAACCACCTGTACCCCAAACACTATTGAAATCAAAATAAAAATTTAAAAACTTGTCCCTTGGGTCACAATAGGGGGAAAAATGTCACACCTTATCTCCCAGTTTAATCTTTTGAGGTACATATGAATAAGTTTTAATATGAATAAGTTTTATGGTACAATGTAGCTGTACCATCAGCTCTGAGACCAGCCATCTCCCAAGCACCTGAAGCTGAAATTCTGAATCTGAATAATTCATGGGATTGAAGCATTTATTGTGAAGGAGAGCTGCGCTGGCACAGCACAGATGACAAACCTGACTTGTTTCACGGTTCTGCAGAGGGTAGGCCCTTGGAGATACAGAGCCATCAGATAAATGATTGCTGGAAATGCTAGGGGAAAAATTGTTGCGTGCCTCAATTCTAGTAGCATCTATACTCCTATTCATTTCTGCTTGTCTCCAAGACATACACCTGGGGTTGATCTATTGAATTACCTCTATCAAAACTGGCTCATGATCCCCCTTCTCTGACACTTGCCTTTCTCACTGAAGAGTTGTCCCTATTTGTTCTGCCTCTCTGCTACAAGCAGACTGAACCCAGTGTGGACCCCTGACTCAAGTGGGCAGATCAGGTTCTCTCTTCTCTCTATGAGGATGGAGATGAGACTTAAAGGTGCTAGCTATACTCTGTTCATTGCTTGAAGAAAAATGCGTGAGGTGAGAGGTCTGTTCTGTGATAGCTCTGCTTGTCCGCAGAGCAGAGACAACTCTTCTCAGTGAGAGGTCAGAATAAAGATGGGCACTTAGAGCAGCAAGAATAGGATACTAATGGAGTTCCAGAGTTGCACTTCCAGATTCCAGTGCCTCATGAGGCTCAGAAATGGCGCCTGCCTCCAGCCTCCAGTTTGCTTGTCGTTCTCCTCCTCCTATGGGCCAAGGTTGCTCAGGTTGCTCTCCACCCCTCCGAGGTAAAGGATGCTTCACTGAGACATTAGCCCTGAAAATAAAGTGTTTCCAGTGGAAATCACCAAAGATGCGCTTAGGGACTTAAATACAAGACTCATCCATTCAACAGGTATTTGTTGATGGCTACTATACTAGATCTCACATGGTATAAATCATTGAATCAGGTAAGTCATGCTGTTTACTGTCTGACAGAGGATAAATCCATAAACTAGGTTAAATGACAATGTGGAGAAATATTTACTGGCAGATAAATACATTCATAATAAATTGTTAAGTGAATAAAGGAAATTAGAAGACAGTATGTATAATACATTTATAAAACCATATATAGTCTATGTATATCATACATATATATGTACATGCATATTTTTTCTTTCAATCCATACATATATATTTGGTATATATACCACACATATTACACATATATCATGTTTATTTATAGACTGGGAGATAAAACAAAAATAATGTAAGAACTGGAAGGATATCCAAATGTTAAAAGTGGTTATTACCCTGGCAAGATGATTATAGCTAGTTTTTATTGTCATACTTTTTCCTCTTGACATGTATTATTTTGAATAAAAATTATAAATGACAGTATCCTTTTGGAAATTCTTCAAACATGTACAATAATATATATTTTGCAAAATCTGTCAAATGCATGCATCTTTGTAAACCACAGAAAAAAATAAAGTCAATAACTAATTAACATTTAAATATATACCCAATAAAAGGTTGGGTATTAGAAAACTTTAGAGAAACAGTAACACAAAAATGCTTTTCTTTTTTTTTCTTTTTTTCTTTTTTCTTTTTTTTTTTTTCTTTCTGAGATGGAGTCTTGCTCTGTCACCCAGGCTGGAATGCAGTGGTGCAATCTTGGCTCACTGCAAGCTCCGCCTCCCAGGTTCACGCCATTCTCCTGCCTCAGCCTCCCGAGTAGCTGGGACTACATGTGTCCGCCACCATGCTCAACTAATTTTTTTGAATTTTTAGTAGAGGCAGGGTTTCACCGTGTTAGCCAGGATGGTCTTGATCTCCTGACCTCGTGATCCACCCGCCTCGGCCTCCCAAAGAAAAATGCTTTTCAATATAGCATTTCCAACTAAATGACATTGTTAAAAAATACAGATAAATTTTATTTTATGTCATTCAACAAATATTACTGAGTACTCTCCATGTGCCAGGCACAATTCTAGGTTATTGGGGGTACATCAGTGAATAAAATTGACAAATGTCCTTGTACTCAGCAACTTACGTCCTTTTAGAAGTTAAGTGTGGGGGACAACATCTATAAGTGCCAGGTCTCCTGCTTCATCTCTGTTTACTTTCCTATGTGCCTGCCATGATGCTGGGCACAAGGAACACAAGCCCATCATGATGGAAGTCTTGCACTCAAGCGCCTCGCTGTCTCTGGCAACATACAAATACATAAAGGGCAAATTTACACAGTGTGATAAGGGTGAGGAGGAGTAAGCACAGGGGCAATGGGCATGCATAAAAGGCAGAGTCATCCTGGGCTTTGTTCTGGGGATAAGTGATAGCAAGGAAGACTCGTTGCCAGGAGGAGACACTATCTGAGCTGAGGCCTGCAAGAGAAATAGGAATTATGCAGGTGAAGAGGCCGGAAGAAGGGCATTTCAGGAAGAGGAAGCAAGGAGAAACAGGATAGATATTGGGGAATGTAAGTGACTCAGTATAGTTAGGACTTAATTTGCAAGCTAGAAATGACAAAAAATGTGGTAAAAAGGGTGAGCAGAGGCTATGTGTTGTTTAAGAGGCAATGTTGTATAGTACTCAAGAGTGTAGTTACGAGCCCAGACCCTGACACCTTTTAGCTGCATGACTCAGGAAACGTTATCTAGCTGCTCTGTGGATCAGTTTCCTCACCTATAAAGTTGTGTAATGGTACATAAGTCCTTACATGTGGCTATTGTAAGTATTCAATGAAATGATCTATGTAAAAAGTACTCAGAAAAGAAAGAGCTTCTTGTAGTTCATTTGTGCTGCTATAACCAAATTCCTGAGACTGAGTACGGTTGGCTTTTGAGCAATTCAGGGGTGAGGGGTGATGGCCCTCTGTGCAGTCAAAAATCCACCTGTAACTTTCAACTTCCCCAAAAGTGTAACTACTAATAGCCTACTGTTGACTGGAAGCCTTACTGATAACTTAAATAGTATTTACAGCTGCTCCCTATCAGTTGTATTATCACCTGAGCTCCCTGGCATTCGATTCTCAAAGGAGTGTGAATCCTATTGTGAACTGTACCTGCGAGGGATCTAGGTTGCAGGCTCCTTATGAGAATCTAATGCCTGATGATCTGTCACTGTCTCCCATTACCCTCAGACGGAATTGTCTAGTTGCAGGAAAACAAGCTCAGGGCTCCCACTGATTCTACATTATGATGAGCTGTGTAATTATTTCATTATAATTCACAATGTAATAATAATAGGAATAAAATGCACAATAAATTTAATGTGCTGAATCATCCCAAAATCATCCCTTCCCTGGTCCTTGGAAAAATTGTGTCCCAGGAAACCGGTTCCTGGTGCTGATAAGGTTGGGGACCTCTGCACTAAACCATATTCCCAAGCCCACTATAAGCCTATAGATAAAACCAGTAAAATACCTTCCTTAGGGCATTTCAGGATGAGGTGGTTTTTGGGGGGCAAAAGGTGATTATGACCTATAAAGAGATGGTTATGAGTTGAGAAGATGAATACTATCCTTGAAAATATGATGATTTATAGAAAAATAATTTTTAATATAAATCTCTTAGTTTGGTAAAAACGTTGAGAGACAGTGCAGTATACAAAAAGCCCAGAGTGAGAATTAGGGCCTAATTGTGACCTTGAATACATTCTTTAAGTTCTTTGAGATTTGGCATTTTTGTCTTTCTGTAAAAGAACTGGACTAGCTGATAACAGGTCCTGGGCAGCTCCAAATTGCTATGGTGCTGTGATCCCTGGTCAGCTTCCAGAAGAACATAATGGACTCTTAGATGACAGTGGACTTCTTCAGGCTTTTATAAGTCATGTGTCCCATTCTCTGGCTGGTGACCAACAATTTAGGGGCATGGACTTGGGGTGAGCAAGGCCGCACCCAGAGAAAACTTGGGAAGCCAAACAAAGGCAGTCTACATGCTTGCTCAATTGTCGGCTTTCATTTTTTCTTTTTTTTTAAAAAAATTTTAAGTTCCGGGATACATGTGCAGGACATGCAGGTTTGTTATATAGGTAAATGTGTGCATGGTGGTTTGCTGCACCTATGAACCTATCCCCTAGGTATTAAGGGCCACGTGCATTAGCTGTTTATCCTGATGCTCTCCCTACTTCCCTCTATTCTTAACTCATGTTCTTCCTAGTCACCTCCAGACTCTTAATGTCTTCCTTACACCTGTGTACATTATAAAATTTTCCCATTAAGTTTTCTCAGCACATTTTCCCATGGTGTCTGCCTTCACAGCATTTCAGGAATTTTCAAATATATTCCCTCAGCATCCGAATTTCACTTTCATTATTCCCCAGATGCTGGCTAACTAACTAGTCAGTTGGAGAAACGAATCAGGGCCATGGGGGTAATGGTTGGTAGTAGCCTAATCCCTAATATGACAGGGACCATTCAGGGACTTAGTGCCAAGAATCTAATGGGGCGGGGTTAGAGGAACTTTTGGGGTTTGCATAACCTATCTATATTTAACACCAGGTCTGGATGAAGAAATAATTTACATATTGTCAGAGAGTTTTCTTCAGTTCAAGCCAACAGACCAAATGTTTATTAAGTGCGACTATATGGCAGGAGTTTGAAGTTTGTTTGCTCTCGTGCAAGCTCCAGTTGAACTCCAAGCACAACTCAAACAAATGTTTCCATTTCTGGAAAGGGTTTCTGCACTCAACTACTGCCTCTTTTCCAAGTTCCATGACCTGGGAAATATAATCTTCATAGAAACCTAAGATCCCCATTACTTTTCTTTATCTTAAACCCAGAGCAAATCCCAATAGATTAGCATCCTGCTTTCCACTCTCCAGCCTTCACCTGACCCCTCTTACATCTCCAGAATTACAGGTACTTCCTAAAGAAAAATGCCCCTGATGCCAAACGACAGAGAAAGGAGGAGAGCACAAAGATGAGAAAGCAGCAGAGGTGCTTATATCAGCAAATGTAACAAAGACATATCTTTCTTTGGAAGTAGGAAATACAATACATTATGATAAACACCACACTACTGGTATCTATTAATTGTAATTGAGCATAAGATTTGGAAGTTTTCACAGAAATGACTATTTTGAGCTGGGCTTTGAATGATGAATAAGAGTTTACCAGTTTAAGCAGCAGGCAAATTCCATGTCTAGGGAAGTACACGAGCAAAATTTGAGAGTTGTAAGCATGCGTGGGCTAATCAGGAGACAGCATGGAGTAGGGTGAGGCTGGAGCGTAGGATACATGGGACCAGAGCTGGGAGATGAAGTAGAAAGGTTGGGTAACCGAGATTAGAGTTTGTGTACTTGGCCAGGAAAAAATCAACATATAGACTAAATGGGAATGAGTCAACATTTTCTGGGACCTAGAAAGCTCTATTTCTATGTTGGAGCCTAGTGGGATAATCCTGGAGTAGTCAGGAAACATAAATTCTAATCCTGGTTGTGTCTGAACCAAGATTATCTGGTGGCATATTCCTCATGAGTGATGTAGAACTGGACCAGGTGATCCAGGTCCTTTTCTGCCTTTCTCTGGTTTTAGGAATGTCAGACACAAACTAACATCATTTTGTAATGATGCCACCCATGGCCCCAGGATGTGGTTGCAGGGGAAGGACTGTTATTGAAATACCATTATTGGTTTCTGCCAGAAGCATCTTTATAGTAATGACTATTTTATTTTATTTCATTTCATTTCACTGTTTAACTCTCCAGGAAACACTGGCCAAGTCAGATTCCTACACTTCTTTACTGGAAAGCATTGGCTGTTTTAGTTAAATAAATGACGTCAATCCTAAAGCATTGAGGGAGGAGTGTGTGTGTGTGTGTGTGTGTGTGTTTCTATGTGTGTGTGTGTGTAGAAACTGCCATTATGTCTTGGAGTCACTTAGAGATTTCAGTGGAGTCCTATTGGCTGACAACAAGTGCGGCATCTGTTGAGTAGGGTGGGATGAAGAAAGGTGAAATTCATGTTGCTGTTAGCAGACACAAGGTAACTAGAGGCCTGAGAAGTTGATACAGACCATGTTCCCACCCTTCTAGACCCTCAACTCCAGGATTGTAGCCAAATCCATCTGTGTGTAGGACACTTCATGGAGCAGGCCTTGCCACATAGGGACCATGGTGGTCAGGCTGACTTGAAAGAGTCCCGGCTTCATCCATATTATCTGTGCGATTTGAGTAACTTGCTGAACTTGTGAGAGCCTCAGTTTCCTCATTCATAAAGTGATCCTTTATAGAATTACTATTAAGATACAGTGGTGATCAATATCTGAAAATGCCTGGCTCATTATGTAAGTGCTCAGTAAACTGTAGAATTGTTTCTTTCTACTGAATCAAAAGCAGCCCCCAATACAGATTGCTCAGACTTCCCTTCTTTAGAAGAAATCATCCTGGTTCCTTAAACCTTTTACTGAGTCTTGTTTCCCAGCCTCTTATTATCTCTGTGGTTGTTTACAAACCTTGCCTTTAGTGCTCCTTTGGTGACATTTGAGAAAAGCCCAACCTTTGGGAGCTGACAGCCACAGTTACATGCCAGTCTGCCTCATTCTCATCCATCCCACTCCTTCCACTTCCAGTATCCTCCCTCCTCCTGGGATGCAAGCCAAGCGGAAAGAGCTTAGCCACCATCCCCACCCCTTCCCAAATGGTGGTGATGACTAGTCCTCACAGCAGCCACTCCTGAGACCAACTCTTGGCAAGGGTTCAGCTGCTACCAAGAAGCAAATCCTGCCCCTGCAGCTTCTGGGGATGAGGGAGTCATAAAAAGAGAGGGAGGATTTCTCTGTTGCAAGTCCATCTGTAGCATTTTTAATTCAGCAATGGATAGAGTATATAAATTCTTTGAGGGTCCAGAATTGACACCACTGCCAAATAGTCTCCTATTAATGCATAACTAATGCAAAACCAATGCATGGCTGGATATCCAATACTGGATAGTTACTTCAACTTGAACTGAACTGAAATAGCATTTTTGTGTGTGTGTGTTAAATGTGACCAACTACTATGAAATAAGGAAAGAATCCCTGAAAGTTTTCCCGTTATATAAAAACAATCATATGCTTATTTAATATTTTTAGCAAACATTCAAGTGCAGATTATACGTCAGATTCTATTCTTAAGGACTTAGTATGTGTTCATATTAAATAATAATATTTGTAACATTTACAATGTAAGACTGTATCTTTTTTAGTTAATTAATTTGTTTCATCTCTCACAGTACTACTTACTTTCCACAAATGTCAAATTGAGGTTGAAAGCAGGTATGCCTTTATCTGGAGTAGAATCAGATCTTATAAATAGAATCTTTGGGATAAGCCTATTATTTGAATGTATATAGCATCGTAGCCTTCATAGTATCTGCATTTCAGGCTAGAATAATGATCTAGTGCCTCTACCTAAAACATTTTAGAATTCCCCTCACCATCTAGATTTCACTAATTCTTATTCTTTCAACTGAACAAAATGTTTGAGTGCTAAGAAAGTGCTTGACACTTTATTTTACCAAGTCCTTATGCCTTTCCAGAATATTTATAACATTAAAATGGTGGTGTGGTGGTGGTAATGTTAAGATGAGACTCAGAAATGGAAATTTCCACAATAGAATCCAGAAAAGTTCCTGGCTTTTGTGTAGATTCTGACTCTTAGAATCATATAAGACTAAAATTTGTCATAAAGATCAGCATGGGATCTACAAACTTGGTTGTCTGGCAAATTTTGGTCTTTAAGAGAAAGGTCAAATCAAATTTTACTTGAAAACTTCAGACAGGAAAACTGAATTTTAAAGATCCTTTTTGAGACAGTTATTAATGCATTTAAATCCCACCCCAAAATTGTCAGCTCTCCATTGTTATACTATTACTAAGGTTTCCTTGAGCTTACTCTGTGATTCCCTGATGCCTTTCAATTGATAATTGAATTACATTTCGGGTAATGCCTTCCATAATTATTTTAATGCACATTCTAAGTGCAAGGAACTGTCAGGAAGCTAAAAATCTGCCATATGATATTAGATTCTTAACTCAAAGTTTTTCAGTCCAGTTGTTTAATTCAAAATTGACTTGTTTCTGCTAAAAAAAAAAAAAAAATCCTTTAGAAGAATTCCGGTGCTTTTTTTCTTTATCTCTTCCCTAAAGTTGGGAGGGAAAAAAACCAAGTCTCAAAAATATTTGTCTGACTAATGAACAAAGGAATGAATCCTCTTAGTTCTATGCAGGACCTGTGGGGTGAGCATGAGTCACAGCATCATTTCTGGGGGTCACTGGTTCTGCTGAATTGTTCCTGAGTAAGCAGCATGCCTAGGGATGCTCCCTTAATAGAAATATGATGTAACATCTCAGCGTGGTAGTTGAGGAAAACTTCTTTAGATTGCAGAAATACCGATAATGATAATTTCTCAAGGTAAATTTAATTCAAGAGTGTTTAACCTCCTTCAAATTACTAGATACTCAGCATAAATGGGCTCTCCTAACTGCTACAAATGCTAACTTGGCAAGACTTTTTTTTCTGCTGGTTCTCAACATCAGAAATTAAATGAAATGTACCAGCGAGCAGATACTTCTCCCTCCTTGTTCTCATAGCTTCTCTTTGTTTTTGTTTTTTCTTAAAAAAAAAAATGAGTGAGACAGTAGCCAAAATGGAATTTAGTTCTTGATTTCTTCCCATCTACATGCTAAACTCATTAATTATTTCTTTTTCTAATCAAAGGAGAAATTAATTACTAATCTTTGCTAAAGCTGTCAGGCCAATTTATTGACTGATAAACATACTGGTTTTCTCCTGATGTTTTTGTCTTCTCTTTTCTCACAAACATACATTTCAACAAAGTCTATTACCAACCATTAAAAAGTACAGTTCTTACTACAAACACCACGATTCTATATATGAGATATGAAGAAACATGATGTTTGGTTTTCATATATTTTGATACAGCTGCATGGTAAAAGGATTTAAATGCAGAATATCAAACTCTTAAGTTAGACCCACCTATGGAGCCAGTCAACCATGAGTGAATCTCTGGCCAAGGAGGCCAAGTACAGGAATTCTGCAGGTGTATCCATCAGAGTCTTCCCGAGAAACATATGAGTGTGTGTTCATCTCTGTATATGTATATGTGCGTACATTGTGTGTGTGTGTATATGTGTGTGTATGTGTGGGCATGTGTGTGTGGTGTGTATGTGTGGGCATGTATGTGTATGTATATGTGTCTATGTGTGTAAGTATATGTGTGTGTGTGTGTGTGTGTGTAGAGAAAGTTTGAAAATTTTAGGCAGTCTGGAAACTCAGACAGGCACTAATTTAGTCTTAAGGCAAAATTCTTTTTTTCTGAGAAACCTGTTTTTATTCTTAAGGCCTTCAACTTGTTGGATGAGAGTAACTCATATTATTGAGGGTAGATTCATTTACTTAAAGTCAACTGATAATAGATATTAAACACATCTACAAAACTACCTTCACAGTAGTACCTGGATTCATATTTGATTAAATAACTGGGACTATAGCCTAGCCAGGCTGACACATAAACCATCATGACAGATATGGTGAAGCACAACATGGGTTCAGATTATGCTGTTTCATGCCTCCGTGCCTTTGTACAAGCTGTAACCACCATTTGGAATGCCCTCCCTTATGTTGTTCCTTGAATGAGTTTTCTACTTATTCGTTCAGATTTCAACCCCTTACTAACATATGGGCCATGGGGATGGAAAGAAATGAGGAGATTCAAGAACAATTGAGGAAAATCAGTAGGACTTGGTGACTGAAGTATTTGGAAGTGGGAGAAGAAACAAAAATATGTGATAACACCCAGGTACCTGCCTTGGGTAAAGTGATTGGCAGTATCATTCACTGAGGCAGAAAATGGAAGAGAAAAGTAGATTTGGCAAAGAAAATGGTCATTTGGACACACTGAGTGTGAGTTTCCTGTGAATCATCCAGGTGAAGTGGACAGAGGGAAGATAGGGCTAAGAACAGAGATCTCAACTATTGAGCTCTGAACATACAGACTGAGATGTGCCCATATGTAAATGAGAGTTGAAATAATGGGAATAGAAGAAGTCACCTAAGGAATTACACAAAGTGGGAAGATCAAGGACAGAATCCTGAAAAACACCAGAAGAATAAATGGGCCAAGAGAAGAAAGGTCTTTGAAGGAGACTGAGAAACAATTGTCAAAGAAGTAGAAGGAAAACTAGGCAAATGTAGTGTCACAAAATAAAGGCAATCAATCAGTGTCAGATGGAGCAGATAAGTCAAATAAGATGAAGTCCAAAATGTTTTCCACTAGAGTTAGCAACAAGGCTGTTGGTGATCTTGGAGTGAACAATTTCCAGTGAAACGGCAGGGGTGGAAGCTGGAGTGCAGTAGGATAAAGAATGCATAGGAAATCAAGAAATGGAAGCAGTAACTGTAGACAAATCTTCCACTGACCAACCTTCACTATGTAAATAAAGAGATCTAGCAGTCTTGTTTCAGGAGATTGAAACCACATCATGATTTAAACAGAGGAAGTTTAATAGAAAGAATTAAAATTATTAAGATATGATAGTAAAGTAACCATGGACTATAAGAATATATATGATACCTCAGAGCAGAAGGAGAGAGGCACAAACTTGGAAGGTGGCACCCTTCCTAAGACTGTGGTTCAAATCTCATTATAGAATGTTTAGTTGAACTCAGCAGATGGTAGGGAAGTTTGCTGGTTTGCTGGTCAGAACTGCAGTCACAGGACGAGCAGGGAAGAATATGCAGGCAAGGCTGGGAGCCGTAGCTGGTGGCCAGTGCCTGGCAATGCAGCAGGAGTGGGACCTTAGTGGGGCAAGAGGCCTGGAGTTCACATGGGGAGGAAAATGAGATTGAGAGGGGCACAGCATCAAGAGGATTATGGGGGATGGACCTGAGGACTGGAGTGAGTGCAAGCAACCAGGCAGCTAATGCCAGCAGGAGGCTGGAGCACAGGGTGTCTGGATGGAGAAGGCAGCAGTAAGATGATCACTAGGCCATACTGGGGCTGCAAAGCCGCCAAAGGACAATGCCTTCTGGGCTAGCAGCTGAGGCCAAGCACCTCCAGATGTCCCCACACCCACACTGTTGACCCTCTAAGCTACAACCCGAAGCCTCAGGAGAGCCCTTCTTCCTGCAACATCCCTCCAGGGCGCTCTCGTGAGAAAGCTTAATATCATGCTCACTTTAGTAGAAAAATGCTTTATCACAGAGCATATATTGAGGCTGATTTGGAGCTTCGATTTGGAGCAATTGATATTGGCACAGACTCCATACAACTTGCTGCTTTGTTTACTAGAGACCTTTCCTTCTATCTCTGGTAAAGATTAATGGGATAGGATTGAGGAAGCAATTAAGCTGGGAGATCATGAATTTGCAGCAGCTCCAATTTGCAGAGCTATTTGCTTTGTCATCCGTTTTCAGCCATCCAGGCATATGGATAGAGAATGCTGATGGAGCATTGATCCAGATTTGGGTTTTACTGGTGAGGGTGAAGAGGGAGATAGTGATTTGTATACCAAAGTCTTCAGTGAAAGAGAGAAAGACTCCAGGAGACGGTAAATGATGTTACCAAGGAGGACTAGAAATGGGACTATGGAACAACATGAGGCTCAGGAAGGATGAACTTTTACTAGGGTGGGAATCATCAGTGGTTTGGAAGGCACTGAGGGAAGCCAGGAGAGGGCCAAGTCCTCCTCTTGGCTCAAAGGTCTGAAGAGGTTGAAGATGTAAGGAAGTCAGCATTGGAATAAAGGATCTAGAGACCATAGTAAAATAGAAGGGGTGGTCAATAGCAGATGGCACCTGAGGTGAGGCATTTCTGAGCAGTAAGAGCAGGAAAAAAAAGGGAGCCTGGCCCTTCCTTAGGGAGTTGAGAAAAGAGCATGCATGACACCTACTAGCCTCAAATGTCCTAACTTGGCCACAAATTTGTTTGTTTGTTTTTGTATTTGAAGTGGTATTTCTGGTCTCAGAGATGTGGCGAGGGCTGCCACAAGGCGTGTAAAAGGGAAGCGAGGGTCCTGTTCTGGGCAAGGGCTTTCAGTGCTCACAACAGTTGTCAGGGTCCTGGTTAGGATTCCAGGATGCTTGTGAACTTTTTATTTTATTATTTGCTTTTAACTTAGGTGTTCTGTTAGTATAAAAACAATGTAACCACATTGCAGAAAATTTGGAAAGTGAGAAAAAAGAAAATAATAACAATTTCATCGACCCTAATGTAATGATTTGGAAGTTTCTCCTAGAGCTTTTCCCCTATACACATTTAAAAATCTTGTTATACTCATAGTGATACACAATTTTATATCTTTTCACCTAACGAATCGTAGACATTCTTAATGTGCTGTGTGGTCTTCATAATTATAATAAAGATTTGTGTAATAGTTCTTTCACTGGATGAATTATAATTTATTTATTTCTCTATTGTTAGACTGATTTTCTCAGAATTGTTAACAAGTTGTTCAGTGAACTATGATCTGTGGTCATGGCTATGTATGACTATTCATTCATTTTTATGCCAGAGTCAGTATTTCTAAAATTCTTGTACCCAAACCATAGCTATTCATGAAGAGTTTCCTAGGCTACATTTTGAATTCAACATATCTTTGATGACATCATAGTGGAATGTCTTTTATTCAAGAGGGAGGTCCACAATTCTATCTGATATTTCTTTGACTCAGCATCAAAGGCTTTCATGCATTTTTAGTCTTTTATAAGTCAGAAGTGAAAGAAGATAAAGGAGCTCAATGTCTTTAGAAATAACACGTTTTTCAGTGGCTAGAAATCTGGAAGCTTATTCATTGTATTTCTCAAACCCCCCTCAGCCTGCTTTCCCCAGTTCAGCTGCAGCTGCCTCTCACAGTGTTTCACTTCTCACCTGCACAACTGGATAAAATATTAAAGTAGAGTAAAATAAACTCATAAATGTGTCTTGGGATGGATTTTAGTTACCTTCTATGAAAACCCACGTTTTAAGGTGAGTAGCGTTCTTTGGCAGTAAGCCAGTCCCCGAGGAGACTGGATATTCTCACGGTACAACTAAAGAATAAGGCAGGGAATGGGGGGGTGTGAGGAAGCCTGGAACTCAGTGCTGAATCAGTGAATCACCAGCTTAGGGGCCTCATGCTCCCCCGGTCTGAGGATAAGATTAGTCTCCAAATCTGGAATGGTGCCCTGTCTACAGGTTAGGGTTAAGTGACCTTACCTGTAAAGGTTAGAGAACGCAGGGCAATGAAACCAAGTAAGTAGTCCTTCCATTATCCCTATGAAACCAGAACTATGTCAGGGGTGTGTTGGAAATGAAATAACTGATACCAGTTCCCAAAGGAGACTGTTAAAGTTTAAGAAACTTTGCAGCTTGTTGGCTTACACTGGTAATTTGAAATCAGCTATCATGGGAGTATCTACAACACAGAAATTAGCACCACAGAATTACACCACAGAGATGCTACTAATTAGGACTTTTCTCCCCCTAAAATCTGATGGCTAAACATTTATCAGAACACATCTGGGGGTACCTCCACTTTTAGTAATAGGCAACTTAACTTTTTCTCTTTTTGTTGGAGAGTCAATGTCTCTGAGCCTCGGTTTTCTTTTCTTTTTTCTTTTTTTTTTTTTTTTTTTTGAGATGGAGTCTCGCTCTGTCGCCCAGGCCGGAGTGCAGTGGCGCAATCTCGGCTCACTGTAAGCTCCGCCTCCCAGGTTCACACCATTCTCCTGCCTCAGCCTCCCGAGTAGCTGGGACTATAGGTGCCCGCCACAACGCCCGGCCAATGTTTTTTTTTTTTTTTTGTATTTTTAGTAGAGACGGGGTTTCGCCGTGTTAGCCAGGATGGTCTCGATCTCCTGACCTCGTGATCCACCTGCCTCGGCCTCCCAAAGTGCTGGGATTACAGGCGTGAGCCACCGTGCCCGGCCTGAGCCTTGGTTTCCTTATGTATAAAATGTGAAATCCAGCATTTAGATTGGAAAGAGATTTTTGAAATTATATGGCCCAAACTTTTTATTTCACTAATGCTTATTAGCTCTGACAAGAAGGCGGTGTATTTTTTTCCTCAGAGACAGAAGCCATGAATGCATCTATCACTTACGTAAGATAATCAGCATGACCCACTCTGTCCTGAAGCAGGATTCTTAGCAATTGAAGCCTAATGTATTGCAATACTTGGCACATTTTCATAACTCATGGTGATGGGCCAGGCAGCAATAGGAAATCCCAGACTGGGAGCCCAGGTAGCCAGCTGGGTCAGAGAAGGGGAAGTCAGTCAGTCTGGGAAGAAGCAGATAGGTCCTTGTGGTTTGATGGGCTAGGGTGTCATCTGATGAGTTGAGGTGGGAAAAGATAAGATCCGGGCCAGGCACAGTGACTCACGCCTGTAATCCCAGCAATTTGGGAGGCTGAGGCGGACAGATCACCTGAGGTCAGGAGTTTGAGACCAGCCTGGCCAGCATGGCAAAACCCCGTCTCTACTAAAAATACAAAAATTAGCTGGGTGTGGTGGCGTGCGCCTGTAATCCCAGCTACTCAGGGGGCTGAGGCAGAAGAATTGCTTGAATCCGGGAGGCGGAGGTTGCAATGAGCTGAGAACGTTCCACTGCACTCCGCCTGGGCAAAAGAGTGAGACTCAGTCTCAAAAATAGATTAATAAATAAAAGATCCAAACCCAGCCAAAGTCAGGTTTTCATTCAAACAGATGGGACAATTATCTGACAAAGTCTAGGCAGTAGGACAGTAGATGTAAGAAAAAAAATTAGTTTTCAGAAGTTCATGCTGAAGTTCAGGAAAAAAAAAAGTTTTATCATTGACAACTGTTGAGATCCCAGGGCCTATTTCAAATTGCCTATCATACACACTACATATACAATATCAAAGCTTGGCATTGTCAATATAAACTTCTAGAATGTAAAATCCACTGCGCCCTTTGCCTTAGGAGTATAGACCTTTTGTAACAAGGAAAATGGTCTTGATTCCTAGTTCAAAAAGATCCTTGAAAGATGTCTTGGGAAAATAGATGAGGGGATGTACTTTTCCCTCTAAGACTCTTATTCTTTTCATGATATGTTAACCTTTACTCCCATGCGTTTTCTTAATTCCAATCAATGTTGCAGTTAAGTTTGTTTGCAGAAACCTATCTCTGAATTGGCTTGCTGCATCAAGTTCAGATTTTAACTAAATTCACTAGCCTTTCTTTACTTGCTAGCAATCAGAAGAGCAATTAAACCATCTTTTGATTCAGCAAGCAAAAACAATAAATTCCTTTCATTTAAGTATAGGAATACAGGTGAGGAAATAGAATTCTTTTAGTTATGACCAGGTAAGTGCTGGCATCAAGATAGAAACATG
This sequence comes from Symphalangus syndactylus, assembly GCF_028878055.3. Lineage (NCBI taxonomy): Eukaryota > Metazoa > Chordata > Mammalia > Primates > Hylobatidae > Symphalangus > Symphalangus syndactylus. The sequence goes on along the minus strand of NC_072441.2, from coordinate 40,032,814 downwards.
GTCTCTGACGAACAGCTACCAATGGAGACAGCTGATATGAACTTGACTAGGAGATAGAGCCATTTAGGGGCCCAAATCTGAGCCCAATTAGTGGGTTTTAAATTCAAAGAATAACTTCTCAGATTACCCTTATCAAAGACAGCATTGCTCCAATACCACAGGGTGAAAGTGAATCTTGAGGTGGTGTGGATTTAGGAAAACACCAGGCATTACATTATTACAGATGAATTGGCTTAGAATATCCCATTTTTCTTAGTAACTAAGTGATGGAAGAAAGATGTCATGTCCTCAATATCACTAATAATAGCTAATGAATGTTATTCTCCCACAAAACAGGAGTTGTTAGCCATAGTTGAGTCATGCTAAGTTCTCCAGTAGCAATGTCAGCATTCTCCACCTTACAAGTCTGGCACAAGGAGGCACATTTAAGTTTGTTTGACAGATAGCCTGCATGCGATTTCTTCAATATTGGAAAATTGCTTCATCTCAATTGTTTCCCCATGTACCTTAATTTATGCTAATTTTTCCTCAGTCTCACCTTTTTTCCCCTCCCTATTGCCAAGTTCATAGACTAAATTTTTTGGCATTTCATTAATGTTGTTACAGAAATAAATCAGTCAAATCATGTCAAATTAACCAGCATATGGAAGAATTAATATAAAAAATATTTTATTAATTTTTATTTTTTTCTTGAGTTTAGCTTATAGTAAAGGGAATTTTACTCACTGCAATTTAAATGGGATTTGATAAACAAATATTTGTTGGGTATTTTACTACCTAAAACATACATAACTATAATAGTCTTTTTTAGGAAGCCAGTAAGAGTTCCTCACAATGTTTTACCTATAATGCCTTATGAAAATATTGATATCATGGATTGATGTAGTCAATTTTTCCCCCGAGGATACCTACTCACATATATGCATGATTAAAAAAATCTTTTGCAGCTTCTTCAACAATAGGAACATAACATTTTTATTAATGGGGGTCCCAGAGTGGATGGGGGAAAATGGAGTGAACATGGGTCACTAGACAAAAAAGTCTATCCTACCATCCACTAAACAATACTGAATCTGTATGACCAATGTGCTAATTATAAAAGATGCCATCTGTGACACTCACTCAAGAAAACAAGACTTGGGTTAACTAATAAAGTTGAGATGAGGACAAGGACATGGCCTGAAATTAGGCACATGGTATTATTAGTCATGGGGGTGTTAAGGGCAATGGTAAAAATGATATTAATAGATAAGAACAAGGTACATGGCTAGTGTAAAACACTGCTAGCTAGAGCAGAAACTGTTTTGTCTTAAGAAAGCATATCTTATCTGGCCCTGTGGTTGTTGAAAAATTGGGGAATTGATTGATTGCACTTCACAACTGATGGGCTGTGTGGAATGTACCAAATGAGCCCTGATGAATAACAGCTGTTTGTGATTTCCAACGCCAGCATCAAGGAGGCCAAATAAAATTAAGATGATCTGGCATAAAACAAAGACATCATTGTAATCATCAGGGAACTTTTTACACATTCTTCTAAGATCATTGTGTAATTGTCTGACCCTCTTGATAAGTTCTCTGCCACTGATCCAGTTATTTTGAGAAATTAGACCTCCGTGATTTTAATCATGAAAAACTGAAAGATGACTATTACAAATTAATGGCCATTCAAGGCATCAGTGGTGGAAGGGATGCTTCCCCATTAGTCCTGTTCAGTGGCTTTTCAGTGCCTTTTTTCTTTTTTAAATAATTGTTTTCCATTTTAATTGAATATTTCTACCTGGAGATATGTAATTTCCTTTCTCTATGGTGGCTTTTTTTTTTTTTCTCCAGTGCTGCCTTTTTTCATCTGGTGATGTCACAATACCATACGAGCTGTCCCCTGACATCATAGTTGAATTCCTGAGAATGTTAGATAAATTCTGAAGTGACTGTTCTTGTCACTGTTCGTGTTTTATAAATGTTTCTGCAACATCTAAACAATAAATAAGTTAACTTATAGCTCCATTGATTATTATTTATGGGCAATTGAACATAAACCCTTTTCAGGAAGAAAGATTCTGGAATAAATTAGGAATAATTGGATTTAAAAAAGTCTTGGTCAGGCCAACCTTGGTCAAATCAACCTACTCAAATTTTCCTTGCCTTCTGAAGTTTAAATTCTTGATTAATTAGACTAGGGTGGAAATTTAAACTCTAAACCAGATGAATTTTTATAACTACCACATTCTAGCAGAGAAAGCATGTCTTAACCTTTTATCCTTAATTCAGCTCTCCAGTGCTTTTAAGAAGTCCTAGTTGTTTATTTAAAGGTTACAGGAAACTTTGAAAGACATTATCTGTAAAACCACATGAAACATCTTCTATAAAATTAATATCGAATTCAAAGTATTTCTGCTCTCAGATTGTAAAGCTTTTCTGTTTGGGAGAAAAATAGATTACTTCATGTCTTAATCATCATTGTAATCTTGTTAATGAAGTTTCTAGCAGGCACTAGTGAGATGTTGCTGAGATCAGATTGTCATGTCAGCATCTTTGTCCTAGTTTAAGACTTTTGCAGGACCTCTCAATAATCTACCAGGATGAACAGGAATACTGAAACTCGAGGCCATCTCTGCTGCTCTGAACAGGAATACTGAAACTCGAGGCCGTCTCTGCTGCTCTATAAGTGTGTTGGAGAAGGGGGTGGCAGTGTTTGGGATGAACAAATGAAGCAAATTTATGTAAACAGGAATCAAGAAATACAGGGTGCCTGCTTAGGGTGTGAAAAATGTTTTATCTGGTTGAGAGCAGAGAAGTAGAGGGAAATGAGAGTTGCATTGTAGAGGTTTACCTTCAAAATTTAAAATTCAGAGTCTGGTTTTGATTAAAAGAAATGGTTTTGCTTGGCAACTTTGGATCCATTGCAATGATGGACAGGCTTATAGAGGTTTCACCAACAATTACAAGGCTGTCGCCAGGAAATATAGCATTGGGGAAATATTGGTAAGATACTTCTAGAAAGGAGACATACTTGTACAGATATATAGATTACAAGAATAAGCTCTCCATCCACCAATGTTTAATCAAAATAAACTCTAATACTATCTATGTATCTCTTACCTATGCAAATATGTTTAGATGGTGTTTCTTTTTTAAAATCTTATTTGTATCCTCACTAATTCAGCAATTCATTTTCTTTAAATACTCATTTGTTCACCTATAGCTACCTATAATCGCCCCAGGCTATTGTCATTACTTTCAACCCCATCTGTTTCAACTTGAATTTAGTTATATTTTTAACCCAAGTGTAAATTGCCTCATTAGCACTACGGGGCTTCTCCCACAGCAATTAACTGCTCCCCAGCAGCAATTAATTTATCCTGGCCTAAGTGATTCCTCTGGCACTCTCCAGCTCCCTGAACTGCCTTTTAAAGAAAAGTCTTTGCCTGCTCCCAGCTGCTTTTGATTCTTTCACTGATGGCAGTTCCCCGAGTGAGGGCTACAATTCATCTTAAAGGATTCAGATTCTTATTATTTAGGAAACCATTTTTAAAGGACTAAATAAAGACAGATTACTAGTCTCATTACATAGTGCAAAAAATGGTGGGTGTGGTGGGGGTGGAAAACAAAGCTCTTACATTGATGCAGCCTTTACAAGCACCGGGAATTCTGCAAGGCACTTTTCAGACACTAATGCTTAATGTCCACCATATCTACTTTATTCTATTAGCCCATTTTAGAAAAGAGGAAATGGAGGCTCAGGCCCACAATTTCTAAAAGAAAAAAAAAAAAGCTAGGATTTGAATCTAGATCTGCCTGACTCCAAGACTACTGCACTTTTAAGAGGCAAAAGAAAAAAGTGTTGATAAAATGTAGAATGAGAGTGAGTGCAATTGGAATAAGTTGGGAAAGAGCGTGGAGCTCACTGGCACCGTGTTCATGCCACCAAGGGAGCATCTGTATTTCATCATTGTGTGCTTGGTGCCTCAAGTTCAAATATTATTAGAACGCAAAGTTCCACAAGCAAAACAACACTATGACAGATCCCCCAAAGTACCTATCATTTCCCAAGACTTTTCTGGAGAGCCTCAGACTCAGGACAAACAACTCAGGGTAAAAATTTAAGCTTGACCACAGAGATTCCTTAGTATGATAAGATGGATTTTGTGATTTAAAGAACCTTTGATCTCCTTCCCTCTTCAGAAAAGCCTTTCAGGCTCCACAAAGGACTGCTGGAAAAGAAAAGATTTGGGTAAGGTCCTATTAGTTTTGTCATTAATTCTAATGAATCACCCCCATAAAACTGCAATTCTGTCTCTTTGCTTTTGATAATCATTTGAGATAGCAAGACTTGTGATCATATATTTTAGAGTAAGTGGCTGCATTGCTATCATAAACACACAATGAATATGTTTAGTGATCTCATATACTAATTAAAAAGCTTGAAAAACCTGGTTCTCTGTCAGAGCCCCCAAAACTCCTCGGGAAGAATACCATGTGACAGTCTAGAGCAGACTGCTAATGTTTCTGTAAAAGACCAGATAGTACATATTTTAGGCTTTGTGGGCCATAAAGTCTCTGTCACAGCTACTCAATTCTGCTGTTGCAGTGAAAAAACAGCCATAGACAATATGTGAACCAATGAGCATAACCGTGTTCCAATAAAACTTTATTTACACAAAGAGGCAGTGGGACAAATTTGGCCCACTTACTATACTTTGCCAAACCCTGGTCCAGAGAGTGGTTTTCCAGGAATGATTTCTGGATCAGCAACAACACCTGGGCATTTGTTAGAAATGTGAATTTTGGGGGTCCCACCCCAGCCCTGATTACTGAATCAGAAATCCTGGAAGGCCCACTTCTGTGTTTAAGCAAGCCGTCTAGGTAATTCTGAATCATGTTAAAGAACCACTGATCTAGTGAAAGGTAACGTTTATTGAATGTCTGATTTGTTCCAGGTGCTTCCAATATTTTTTCTCATTGAACTTACAACAACCCTTTCAAATTAGATACTTTCTCTACAGCTGGAGCAGCTAAGGTTCAGAGAGGTTAAATGACCTATCAAAGACCAATGATTATTAAGGAATGGCGCTAAGATTCAATCCAAAGGCTGGCTGACTCCAAAATATATCTTAGCTAAAACATCTCCAAAATTATCCCAGAGATCAATCTAATCCCCCCTGCTGATTTTACAGGTGACAGAATTAGGGACCAGATAGATTAGGGAAATTGACCTGGCCTATTTCTTATTGCTCCCAATTTGGTAGTCTTTCCTTTGCACCATGCCAGAATTGCAAAGTGAGCAGAAATCTTCTCAAGTGCTGGGACAGAATGTGAATACACCTAGAATAGACAATCCCAGACACTGCTTGGAATGGTGAAAAGCCTCCACTTCATCCAAAGGAAATCTAACAGGTTCCATGCTGCTGAGGCAGATGCTGGAATTGCCTAGTCATTGAACCATCACTTGGGTCTGTGATGCTGGCATTTCATCCAGCCCCTCCCCAGTTCCAGGATATAAAGGCAGAGAGGTGATCTCAGGTGTATGTTAAAGATTTAACAGGGAAGAAGAAGAAAAGACATTTATTGAGCTATTTATGCTAGGTATTATTCTATCTACTTTGTATATATTAGTTCAAATAATCCATTTAAGAATCAACAAGGTAAGAATTATTCCATTATGTAGGTAAGAAACCTAAGAGGTAAAATAAATGTAACTGAATTGGAAAATATCCTACAGCTATCTGGACTCCATGTAACTTCAGAGCTCTTTCTTCTCTTCCATACTATCTGGTGACCAAATCTTGGATGCTCTCTGCTACTTAATGACCTCAGTGTGTGTTCATAAGTTAGGGAGCTCGTCCTGTGCCCTCTACCCTCTAAGTATAACTAGGATATCTCAAAATGCACTGTGTGCTTTTGGGTGAAAGGTTTTGTGTTTGTTTTTAAAATGCAAGTAAAATCAACTTCAAAAATGTGAACAAAAGCAATTGCATAAGAATGAATTTGAATGAACACTCTCATAATTTGACATTTTGGAATATAGTACACAAGATCAGTTTGTTACAATGTCTCTCGCTTTCCCCAATTTCAAAGTTTTCTCATACATAACACTCATAAGTCCCAGCCAGAGACCAATAAAGCAATATTTTCCGCCATGTAATGGTTTCCTGCACATAGAGTTCAAAAACATGGTCTCCTGGAAAACATTATAAAGACTTCCACAGTATTAGAATGTAACTCACACTCCTTCAAGATCACTAACACTACTTAAACATATCCCCATGTTTAAAACACCTCTTTCTGTGGTTGTCTTTCCATAGTTTATAAATATCATTCCCCTCCAAAAAAGTTTAAAAGGAAAATGAAGTGTGAAGTTCCTGCCTACAAACCATATATTTTAAACAAAATCCAACTGAAAATATTTTTAAAGCTTTGTTTCACAGTGAACTTAAAAATGGAGAAAAAATGGTTCCCTGCTTCTGAAGTGATTACATTAGTTTCCTAGGAATGCCAAAACAAAGCACCACAAATATCTCAGCTTAAAACAATAGAAATTTACTCTCTTGCAGTTCTGGACGCTTAACGTCCAAAATCAAGGTGTTGGAGGCTGTGCTCTCTGTAAAGCCTCGAGGGAAGAATCCTTCTTTGTCTCCTCCTGGCTTCTAGTGGTTGCGGGTGTTCTTTGCCATTCCTTGGCTTGCAGCTGCATCATTCCAATCTCTGCCCCCATTTCACAAGGCCACCTTCTCTGTTTATCTGTGACTATGAGCCTGAATCTTCCTCTCCTTTCCCACATAGACACTAGTCATTGGATTTAGGGCCCATCCTAATCTAACATAACTTCATCATAACTTGATTACATCTGCAAAGACCCAATTTTCAAACACAGTCACATTCACAGGAGCTAGGGGCTAGGGCTTGAACATAACTTTTCAGGGGACACAATTCAACCAACTACAGTTATCAGGTAAATATATCTGAATATTACTTCCGTCATGAGAATAGGTTTACAAGTTTTTCAAAATCTTTGCTTTTACAAGAACTAATTTATTATTTTCTTTCTTTTTTTTTTTTTTTTCTTGAGACGGAGTCTCGCTGTGTCACCCAGGCTGGAGTGCAGTGGCGCAATCTCGGCTCACTGCAAGCTCCGCCTCCCGGGTTCACGCCATTCTCCTGCCTCAGCCTCTCCGAGTAGCTGGGACTACAGGCGCCCGCCACCACGCCCGGCTAATTTTTTTTTTTTGTATTTTTAGTAGAGACGGGGTTTCACCGTGGTCTCGATCTCCTGACCTCGTGATCCGCCCGCCTCGGCCTCCCAAAGTGCTGGGATTACAAGCGTGAGCCACCGCGCCCGGCCTAATTTATTATTTTCTAGAAGAAAAATTTGATTTAAGTCAGACTTTTGATTAATAACCAAAGTAGGTATATTTACTTCTTCTGGTTGGTATTGATGAATATTATTATTCTTATTAATTCTCTTAAAATGATTTGATAATGACAATAATAATTACAGTAATAACTATATATAAAGAACTTACTGTGTCCAGCATATATGTAGTGCTAATCTTTTATCTTAACAATAATTTTATGAAGTCAGTACAAGTTTACCCTCATTTTACAAATGAGAAGACTGACACCAAGAGACATTAAGTAGGTTGTCCATTGTCATGCAGCTGAGCAGTAAGTGATACGTCCAAGATTCAATATCTATTTCTTTGGTAAAGAATTCCTGTTTCATTTCACTAAGGCAGGAAGCCAACCTACCCAGCTGTGTGCCAATATGTTTCCTTTCTTTAGTGTTCCCTGTGCCAAAGTAACTGGAACAGGTGTATTTCCTTGATGTTCATTCAATAGCAAAGATTTGTCAAGGACATTTTCCATGGGTTAGGCACTAGAATTTTAAATAGTTAAATAAGTAAACAAATACAGACTTTAGAGCAGCCTACTGTTTAATAGTTGCCAAGCTAGCTAAAGAATGTTAAAACATCAAGAATTATTTCACCTTCTCTAACCCTCAAAGCAAGAAATAGCACTCTGCTGTTTGTCTTTATGCAATCAAGATTAATTTAAATTAATATGCATCTGCATAGCATCAAGAGCAGAACATGACATAGTCAGAAACAGAGTAGGGGAAAGAGGTGGGAAAAGGGAATGAAGAGGAGAAGGGGGAAGAAGAAACTGGTAAGCCTGTAGCACCGAAATGTTCCTTCTGTCTAGGACCAGCATTTAACAGATTTAGAAGGGAAGCCTGAGGATACAAATCACTGTGGACCTTTGGCTCAAGGCTCCTCTTAGTTGCCAACTACTAACAAGGAATGCCATCTCCTGGATATAAGCAAGAAGCCGTCTTCTGGAGTTATGCAGAAATAGGAATGGTATAATTTTTATGTGCCAGTGGTTACTCTTGAACTGCTAAAGGAGTTTTACAATTTAATCCCCAATTGCCCTTTACAAGTGGAAAACTTAAACTTTTAGGGGAACAGGAATGGCTCAGAGTTGTACAATGAGAGTGTTTTTTGCTTCAATTCCTTAGCTCATGGGAACATCCAAATATATTCATCATTATTGCTCATGTTCTTCCAGTTCAGTTGGTACCTTAGTTTCACATTTGTGGTTGGTTCATTGGAGGACTTGTTTCAATGAAAACACTGTGTGGTAGAGAGGTTAAATCTGGTCTACAGTAGCCAAGAGATGATACTCATGGAGGGCGGAAGAAAAGGAGAGAAATGGTTTCACCACAAGATTAAATAGATTTTCATTCCCTCCTCATAAAAAAGAAAAGAAAAAAATTCTCAAGTTTTTGCAAACATTTTCTATACTAATAACTTTTGTTTTAATTATAAAATAACTCAAGGAAAGGTCAAAATCAATGTTACTTGTATTTTTTACTATGTATAGAGAATACTTAAAGGTAAAATAACAGAAACACTCTCTACATGCACAAATGGTGATCAATTTTAAGTTAAGTGTTAATGCATAAAACTGTCATATCTACCAGCCTCCCTCATACCTTCTATGCAACATGAACAAAAACTAACTCATCATTGTTCCTCCTAAACTTGCTCTTGATCCTAGATTTCCTATGCAGTTAATGGAGCCATTACCACCTAGTCATCCAAGCCAGAAACCAAAGCCATTGTATACCCATGGGGGACTTCTGCTTCTGGTTAAGACTGGATAACTGGCACAGGACTAGTGTCCTGCCACCAACAACTATAAAACTGAATAAAATATATGAGGCAACTATTTCTAAGCATTAGACAACAGGCATCACAAAACTGTAATCTCTGAGAGAAGGAAAGCTCACTCTTGCCCTCTATCTGGGAACAATTTCTTGACCCTAGTACAAGGCTGGAATCCAAGCATGCTGGGGGACTTTGGAGTTCCAGCCCAACCAGAATGGAGAGACTGGGTTAATGTCATTAACATCTCAGTCATTCAGTGGAAACACCAGTAAGGCTCTACTTATGAACAAGGACCACCCTCCAGAATAAGACCTACTCAAGATCCACTGTGATAAAGCCTCAGCCTCCAAACTATTCCCATGTAGAGATGAATACAGCCACATAATAGGGACTTGGGAAACACCTTGGACTTTCCACAGATCCATGCTAACAAAGTATAAGACTAAGCCTACCTAAATTCAAGTTGATGGGCCAGCAATTGAACTTCTAGAACAAAAATCAACACTCTTCAAAAGGAGATAATTATGTCTCCACCATAAATTTTCCACAAAGTTTGTATATAAACAAAAATTATTAGACATGCAAACAAATCTCATAGTCAAAAAACTAAAGGGTGGTTAATATGAACCAGCCCCAAGAGTGCTCACCTATTAGTTTTAGCAGATAAAGGCTTTACAGCAGCCATTACAAATATGTTAAAATAATCAAAGGAAAATGTGTTCAAATAAGTAAAGGAAAATAATAGTCTTTTCTTCTTTTTGAGACAGAGCCTTGCTCTGTCACCTAGGCTGGAGAGCAGTGGCAAGATCTCAGCTCACTGCAACCTCTGCCTCCCGGGTTCAAGTGATTCTCATGCCTCAGCTCCCGGGTAGCTGAGACTACAGGTATGTGCCACCACGCCTGGCTAATTTTTGTATTTTTAGTAGAGACAAAGTTTTACCATGTTGGCCAGGCTGGTCTTGAACTTCTGACCTCAAGTGATCTGCCTGCCTTGGCCTCCCAAAGTGCTGGGATTACAGACGTGAACCGCCACAGCCAGTCTGGAAAACATAGTCTTAATGAGGGAACAGATAGAATATCTCAGCAGAGAACTGAAAGCTATTCTTTAAAAAAGCAAATGGAAAATATATAGTGGAAAATTACAATTAAAATTTAAAAGTCACTATATGTGCTTAATAATAAACTGTAGATAGCAGAAAAAGGAGTTGGTGATCTTCAAGAAAGATCCCAGCGTCTTCCAATCTGAAGAACAGAGAAAAAGAATTGAAGGTAAACTTTCCAAACTGAAGAATGGAGAAAAAAATTGAAGATAAAAAATTTCCCAATGTGAAAAACAGAAAAAGAATTGAAGAAAAATGAACAGGGGCTCAGGGCCTTTCAGGCAATATCAAATGATCTAAGGTATATGTAATAGAGTCCTAAAAAGTGAGTAGAGAAAGCTTATTTGAAAATATACTAACTGAAAGTTCCCTAAATTTGATTACATTAACTTAGATCCAAGATTTAAGCAGTATTAACATAAAGAAAACAATTTATGTAGGTACATAATAATTAAATATGGAAAACCAAAGAGAGAAAATCTGAAAAGCTGAGAAAAAAAAAGACACATTAAATACAACAATGATACAAAAAAGTGACTAACTTCTCATCAGAATCAATGAGGGGCAAAAGACAATAGAACTGTATTTTTAAAGTGCTGAAATAAAAATTTTAGAACTGTCAATCCAGTTTTTGAAGGATTTTTGAAATATCCTTTAAAAATTTTTATAGTGAAGACCTGCACTATAAGAAATGCTAAAAAATATTCTTCAGGCTAAATGGAAATAATACCATATACAAATTCAGTCTGTAGTGAGAAATGGAGAGCACTGGAAATAGTTAATGAATAGGTAAGTATAAAAGTCATCATTTAAAAGAAAAATAATATAAAGTGAGGTTGGTAGCTATGTGAAAGTAAAAGATACAACAATAACAAAGGGAGGGTAGGTGAGTGGAGTTATACTTTTGTATATTGTACTTTTGATTATTACACTTGTGACATGAAAAGCAGCAAATGGGAAGTATGAGTGTCAGGTATAAAAAGTGAAGTGGTAAATTATTGGACTGTAAATAGTCATTGATAAATACATTTATTATTAGTGCTAGAGAAACCACTTAAAAATAATAACAAAAAGATAAAGTTTCATACCCAATAGAGGAAACAAAAGAAATACAAAAAACATATTTTATTAACCCAAATGAAGTCAGGAAAGGAGAAAGAGAGGAATAAAATATTTGGAAAAATTTGAACAAAAGGAAAACAAATAGCAAGATAAATAGAATAGATGACAGATTATCCACAGCAGCTTTATTTATAATAATCTCAAGCTGGAAACAACCAAAAAGTCCATCAACAGTTAAATGGATAAATAAATTATGGTATATTTAGACAGTGGCATATACTCTGCTGAAAAATGAAAACCAATGCACACAACAACGTGGATGAGTCTCAAAAACATCTGAGCAAATGGAAGCCAGATCAGAGAGGGTATTATATGGGTCCATTTACATGAAATCCTAGAAAACATAACACTAATCTATAGTGCTAGAAATAAAATCAGTAGCTGCCAGGGTCAGGGATGTGGTGTGTGTGCGTGTGTGTGTGTAAGGGAGCTGGGAGTTAAGAGCAAAGAGGCATGAGAGGAGTTTTAACGTAATGGGAAAGTTCTATACCTTGTTGAGGGTGATGGTTTCACAGGTATGTATATTCGTCAAAATCATCAAATGGTACAGCTGAAGTAAAACATTTAAAAAACGTATCTGTGGAATATATTCTCTTCTCCTTGGCTAGCGGCAAATCCATGCATCTTGAGCCCAGTCCAGTCTCTTTCTAGAATGTCATACTGATCTCAGGTACTATTTGCTGGTGGTTATCAGATTCTTTATTTTGTGTTTTAGTACTAGCCTTTTTTCCTCAAAGAGAAAACTTATAGAAATTACAATGGCAGTTAGTACCAAAAGAATTAACAAAGTTTTCCTGTATTTCTGAATTTTTCCTGAGTAAAATTCTGAGTGTTGGAACCATCTAGCAAGGAAAATACCGGAGTGGTTTTTTGAAAAAATGAAGTTTCCTTCCAGGGAAAGCAACTTTTCCCTTAAATGTAGAGAATATGGGGAATTTATAAATGTTGAGAAATATGATTTCAAAAAGTTGTTTTGGTACTTTATCTTTTGTTTCAAATGTTTTTGCCATTTTTAAGCAAACATTTGAAGATCCTAGGAAATGCAACATGTTATAGCTATTTAAAAGTTGATTTTATTACATCATTTTCCTCCTAATCATCTTGGGTTGATGATTTCATATTTAATTTGGAAAAAAAACCATTTCGTCCAAGTTTAGATAATGTCTAATATTAATCTATTTTCTTATTATTCACTTAGTAGGCTTTAATACTTATTTTAAAATTCACATATACACATTCACACATATATGGCTGGAAAATATTTAAATATTGTGACAATTTTGTTGTTTGAAAACTTTTTACTTAAAAGTCACAAGTTGAGTTATGTTTAGGAAATGTCAGTTTAATATAAAAAACAAAACCCATTATGAAATATTTTTAAAAGGCTGGATTAGGCAAAGGACTTATTGAGGGACAGCGAGAAAGGGATGCTGTCTAGAGAAGAGAATAGGTGAATAATCTTGAAAATGCATGTAAATATGAAAGGAATCCTCGAGAAAGCATAAGCCAGGAAGCATAATGAGAAGATATTCGGCAGGAGAATGGATACGCTAGGTCCATCACATTTTTCAGTTCTCTCTTGCAGTTTCTGAAAAAGACTCTCATGAGAGCAGACATCATATTGGAGGAAGGAATCAGATTTAGAAGTGACATAAAGAAGAATTACATTTCTTCTTCACGGTATAAATTCTGGACACAAAACACCCTGTTGTGACAGTCACATTTGATCTCCTCCAGTCGTCCCATCCCTTAGTGAGCTCTCCATTGCCTAAAGTCAATTAGCACTAAACTGTCTGCAACACTCATAACATGGCTGTGATACTTTGTACTGTATTTTGATGAGTTTTACAGCCGTTGGAGGGCAGGGGTTGTACCTTTTCACATTTATATCCCTAAAGCCTTGGACAGTGTTGACATATACTAGGTCCTCCTCAGTGATGAGGAAATGTTATTATTAAAGTATAACATGCCCCTCTGACATCTTTTCACCCTACATTGTATCGTTTAATATTTACTGCACTGTATAATTGTCAGTTTATTTGGTAGAATTCTCCTCTGGATTAGAATATTCTTGAAGCCTGAGACTGTTTTATTCACTTCCTTACTTTCATTGTCTTGCACAACATAAGAGTCTAAGAAATCTTTGTTGGACAGAAGTATGAATGAGAGAGAACTGGACGAGGAGGAGTAGATTTTAGTCCTCTACGACTAATTGGTCCAGAAAAATTGAACAACTAACTTAGCATTTGTCTGTCAGTTTCCTCATATATACATAAAATTAAGCACTTGGATTTGGTAAAAAACAAAGACCCCTTACAGTTCTAGAATTCTATGATTTGATGATGGTGGTGATAGTTTAAAATAGAAAGTTCTTTAGTTAAAACGAGTTATTGAGTTAGACGATATCAGCTCTTAGCAACTGGCTTTCTCCTGCCCTCAAACCTTTCATCCTGGAACTCTAAGGACCCCACAAAGGGGTCCTTGCTGAAGATTTTGGAAGTGTCATTATATTATAAATAGCTCCTCATAAGGAACAGACTAGAGACCCCCAGATATCAGTAGTTCAATGAGTGAGGCAACCTGTTTAGATTTTGAACTAAAGGTTAATTTACTAAGCATCCTTGATCCTTCTCCATTGCCTGCTCGGAAATAACATCAATTGGTTTGAGGAATTCTCTAAATCTATATCTTACATACACTTGTTGAGCACTATGTACACACATTGTTCTAAGCTCCTTGTGTATTGTAAATCCTCACAATACCGCCATTTGGCAGATAAGGAAACTGAGGCAAAGATATCCAAGGTTATACAGCTAATAAATGATAGAGGCAGAATTCAATTCATTACTGACACTAAACGAAGGATATTAGAATGATACAGTTTATAGAAGCTCCCTTTCTCGTCCCCTGCAGGAATGGTGGGGGTGAGGGGACATTAAGTATGAATAATTCAGACTTTGAGACAATAAGAATACATTGCCTTCATCTCCAAACAGTTTTGCCTACGTGTAGACTACAGAGATGTTTCCCAGACTATTCCCATTTGTTTGGAAAGCCAGTTACCATTCCCTGGAGACCAACAATTGGATTACATTAACTGGTGATCTGAACTTCATCCAGGTCTGGTGTATCTTGGGAGCAGACCTTGTCTGAGAGAATGCAGCTGTGCTGTCAGTCAGCCTACTAAAGCAGGTGGGCCTCATTATGAGTTAGAGAACCAAGTAAAGGACTCAAAGGCGAAGGTTTCCCTCTCCTCCCGGCCAGAAGATGGAACATTTATCAAGTGGCTCTTTGGAGAGATTTTACTCTGTTGCTTTCCATTTTCCTGGGATTCTGTAAACCTTGTAATGTGGGACATAGAACAAGGGTAATTCTGGTTTATGCTCTTATTCATATTTTCTTTATTATGTTCCCATATTCATATTTAATAACTAAAAATAGAACTATAATAGAGCCTTTCTTTGACACAGGAGGAGTTATCTGCCGAGATACTGGCAAGTTCTTTTACTCATCTGACAGGAACCAAAATGTTTTGGCCATTAAGTCCAAATCTTTCAGCAAGCATTATTTATGAGACAATCACTGTTATTATTTTGGCTTAGATTCCCAAAATATTTGCAACAATTTCTGAGTGGGATATGCCTGGCCCTTGACTTGGAAAACTACAAAAAGGCTCATGTATTTCTTCTTAATGAATTTGAACAGCTCTGGAAACCTCAAATATTAAACAAGCAAAGAGCTCCCAAGGATTTGTAAATTCTCATATTCTGATGAAACAGTAAGTTTTTGTAGTCATTAAGAAGTACACTGTTGGCATGGAAACCAAATCCTTATCAGGGAATGGGTACTTCCTGTGATATGCAATTGAGTCAGTCAGTTGTTGTCCTGCTTCTGACAACTCCGGGGGCTGGGGGCTCACTCTCAAGAAAAGTTTTTTCCCCATTTTTGGACAACTCTATTGTTACAAAGTTCTTATTTTGATCTGAAATTGTATTACTGCACATTTTACCAGTGTGGATATTCTTCTTGCTCTTCTTTGTGAGCTTCTCTTTCTCTGCTGGGCCCATTTAGGTGTTCCTACGAAACCAATATACTTATTTCACACGCTGTCCCTGGACAATGTATGTTTCATAGTTCATGCTCACAGTGAAAAGTGTATCTCAAGCCCACACTTTCATGCTGAGCTCCAAGTCAATATATTCAACACCAACATATCTACCTGTCTGCCTCACAGGTACCTCATATTCAATTTATACGAAGTTGATTTTACCTTTCGTTAGACTCCTGAATTTGGTGAATGATGTCACCATCCACTCAGTCTCCTAAGTCAGAAACCAGAAAATTTCTTGGATTTTTGCCACCAGTCATCCATCACTTTTGATAGTGCCCTGTTAAAATCTCATGTATATTTCTTCCTGCCCGACTCCACTACCAGTGGTCTTTGTTGTTTCTTGACTAACAATTATAAGAGGTTCTAAATTGCATCCCTGCTTCTGGCCTCACCTCCTTCAATCTTTCTCCTTAACTTCTCTAGATTGAACCACCTAAAATTTAAATCTCTTGCCGTCATCTGCTAAAAATTCCTGAATGATTTCATCCTGTGAAAGGATAAGCTTAGTGTATTTGATGGCATATAAGATCCAACACACACACCCATTAGGATGGCAAAAATGTATAAATAACTCCTACAACTAAAAAAAATAAAAATAAGAACAACTTAAAAATGAGGAAAATATTTGAATAGCTATTTCTTCAAAGATCGATGTATGGCTAATAAACACTTGAAAAGGGGCTTAATAGCTGGGCGCCCAGCAGCTCAAGCCTGTAATCCCAGCACTTTGGGAGGCTGAGGTGGGTGGATCACTTGAAGCAGGAAGTTTGAGACCAGCTTGGCCAACATGGCGAAACCCCATCTCTACTAAAAATATAAAGATGAGCCTGGCATGGTGGCACATGCTTGTAGTCCCGGCTACTCAAGAGGCTGAAGCAGGAGGATCAGTTGAACCTAGGAGGCAGAGGTTGCAGTGAGCAGAGATCGTGCTACTGTACTCCAGCCTGGGTGACAGAGCAAGACTCTGTCAAGTGAGCTTCATCCCTGGGATGCAAGGCTGGTTCAACATATGCAAATCAATAAACATAATCCAGCATATAAACAGAACCAAAGATAAAAACCACATGATTATCTCAATAGACGCAGAAAAGGCCTTTGACAAAATTCAACAACTCTTCATGCTAAAAACTCTCAATAAATTAGGTATTCATGGGACGTATATCAAAATAATAAGAGCTATCTATGACAAACCCACAGCCAGTATCATACTGAATGGGCAAAAACTGGAAGCATTCCCTTTGAAAACTGGCACAAGACAGGGATGCCCTCTCTCAACACTCCTATTCAACATAGTGCTGGAAGTTCTGGCCAGGGCAATCAGGCAGGAGAAAGAAATAAAGGGTATTCAATTAGGAAAAGAGGAAGTCAAATTGTCCCTGTTTGCAGATGACATGATTGTATATCTAGAAAACCCCACTGTCTCAGCCCAAAATCTCCTTCAGCTGATAGGCAACTTCAGCAAAGTCTCAGGATACAAAATCAATGTGCAGAAATCACAAGCATTCTTGTACACCAATAACAGACAGAGAGCCAAATCATGAGTGAACTCCCACTCACAATTGCTTCAAAGAGAATAAAATACCTAGGAATCCAACTTACAAGGGACATGAA
Source organism: Symphalangus syndactylus (assembly GCF_028878055.3). NCBI lineage: Eukaryota > Metazoa > Chordata > Mammalia > Primates > Hylobatidae > Symphalangus > Symphalangus syndactylus. Next base: position 40,015,700 of record NC_072441.2, on the reverse strand, counting down.
GGACCTCTTCAAGGAGAACTGCAAACCACTCTTCAATATAATAAAAGAAGATACAAACAAATGGAAGAACATTCCATGCTTATGGGTAGGAAGAATCAATATTGTGAAAATGGCCATACTGCCCAAGGTAATTTATACATTCAATGCCATCCCCATCAAGCTACCAATGACTTTCTTCACAGAATGGGAAAAAACTACTTTAAAGTTCATATGGAACCAAAAAAGAGCCCGCATTGCCAAGTCAGTCCTAAGCCAAAAGAACAAAGCTGGAGGCATCACGCTACCTGACTTCAAACTATAATACTACAAAGCTACAGTAACCGAAACAGCATGGTACTGGTACCAAAACAGAGATATAGACCAATGGAACAGAACAGAGCCCTGAGAAATAATGCCGCATATCTACAACTATCTGATCTTTGACAAACCTGACAAAAACAAGAAATGGGGAAAGGATTCCCTATTTAACAAATGGTGCTGGGAAAACTGGCTAGCCATATGTAGAAAGCTGAAACTGGATCCCTTCCTTGCACCTTATATAAAAATTAATTCAAGATGGATTAAAGACTTAAATGTTAGACCTAAAACCATAAAAACCCTAGAAGAAAACCTAGGAAATACCATTCAGGACATAGGCATGGGCAAGGACTTCATGTCTAAAACACCAAAAGCAATGGCAACAAAAGCCAAAATTGACAAATGGGATCTAATTAAACTAAAGAGCTTCTGCACAGCAAAAGAAACTACAATCAGAGTGAACAGGCAACCTACAGAATGGGAGAAAATTTTTGCAATCTGCTCATCTGACAAAGGGCTAATATCCAGAATCTACAATGAACTAAACAAATCTATAAGAAAAAAACAACCCCATCAAAAAGTGGGCAAAAGATATGAACAGACATTTCTCAAAAGAAGACATTTATGCAGCCAACAGATACATGAAAAAATGCTCATCATCACTGGCCATCAGAGAAATGCAAATCAAAACCACAATGAGATACCATCTCACACCAGTTAGAATGGCGGTCATTAAAAAGTCAGGAAACAACACGTGCTGGAGAGGATGTGGAGAAATAGGAACACTTTTACACTGTTGGTGGGACTGTAAACTAGTTCAACCATTGTGGAAGTCCGTGTGGCGATTCCTCAGGGATCTTGAACTAGCAATACCATTTGACCCAGCCATCCCATTACTCGGTATATACCCAAAGGACTCTAAATCATGCTGCTATAAAGACACATGCACACGTATGTTTATTGTGGCACTATTCACAATAGCAAAGACTTGGAACCAACCCAAATGTCCAACAACGATAGACTGGATTAAGAAAATGTGGCACATATACACCATGGAATACTATGCAGCCATAAAAAATGATGAGTTCGTGTCCTTTGTAGGGACATGGATGAAACTGGAAAACATCATTCTCAGTAAACTATCGCAAGGACAAAAAACCAAACACCGCATGTTCTCACTCATAGGTGGGAATTGAACAATGAGAACTCGTGGACACAGGAAGGGGAACATCACACTCCAGGGACTGTTGTGGGGTAGGGGGAGGGGGGAAGGACATCATTAGAAGATATACCTAATGCTAAATGACAAGTTAATGGGTGCAGCAAACCAACACGGCACATGGATACATATGTAACAAACCTGCATATTGTGCACATGTACCCTAAAACCTAAAGTATAAAAAAAAAAAAAACACACATGGACACAGGAAGGGGAACATCACACACCGGGGCCTGTTGTGTGGTGGGGAGAGGGGGGAGGGGGGAGGGATAGCATTAGGAGATATACCTGATGTTAAATGACGAGTTGATGGGTGCAGCACACCAACATGGCACATGAATACATATGTAACTAACCTGCACGTTGTGCACATGTACCCTAAAACTTAAAGTATAATAAAAAAAAAAAGAAAAGAAAAGACAAAAGGAAAAAGAAAAGAAAAGGGGCTTAACATCACTAATCATTAGGGATATCCTAATCAAACTGCAATGAGACACTTTGCACCCATTAGGATGGCTACTTATCAAGAAAAGAAAAGTGAGAATATGGCAAAACTGGAACCTTTGTGCTTGTAGGAATGTAAATGGTGCAGGCACTATGAAAAACAGTGTGGTAGTTCCTCAAAAATGGAATTACCATGTGATCCAGCAATTCTACATCTCAGTATATACCCAAAATAATTGAAAGTAGGTGTGACTTTATTACAGTGAAAAAAAAAAAAAGAATTGGAAGTAGGGACTCAAAGAGATATTTGTCCACCTGTGGGTATAGCAGCATTATTCACACGATAACAAAAAAGCAGAAGCAACCCAAGAGTGCGCTGATGAATGAATGAGATGAAAGGAATGAGTGGATTGACAAGATGTGGCATATACATACACTTACTCAGCCTTAAAAAGGAAGGAAGTTCTAACATATGTTACAATATGGATGAACCTTGAAGACATTGTGCTAAGTGAAAATGGCCAGTTAGAAAAGGACAAATACTGTATGGTTTCACTTCTATGAGGTACCTAGAGTAGGCAAATTCATAGAGACGGAAGTGGAATGGTCGTTGCTAGAGCTGCAGGGAGTTAATGTTTAATGGGTACAGAATTTTAGTTTGGAAAGATGAAAAAAGTTCAGGATTGGTTGGTGGTGATGGTTGCACAATGATGTGAATGTACTTAAAGCTGAACTATACACTTAAAAATTGTTAAAATGTCCAATGTTAGGTTATATATATTTTATCACAATTAACAAAACAAAGATCCTATGGAACCTGATTCTTAGCTGACTGCTCTTGTCTACCAATACGTGGTCTGGCAACCCTGAACCACTTGTAGTTTCTCAAACACACTAGGCTCTCTCACGAGTCAGTGCTTTGTGCTGCCTGGCAATGTTTTACTCCTTCTAGTTGCTGCTCAAATCTACGGTGGCCAACCATCCAGTTTGCCTGGAACTGAGGGGTTTCCCAGGATTCAGGATTTTCAGTGTCCAAACTGGGAAAGTTTCAGGCAAATTGGGACAAGTCGGTCACTCCACTCAAATCCCAACATTATATCATTTCCAAATTTGATCAGCATTCCCAAGTGTCCTTATCTAAAAACTTGAAAATTTCAATTTGGAAAGGATCAACATCAGAACTCTGCGGTGTACTAAAAGATGTTTATGAAAGTTCATATCCATTAATTAACATTCCTTGAATAATAATGCAGTATATTCTTTGGCTTATGTCGTCTAAAATATATTTCTCTGTTTTCTCCATGACAGTGTCATAAAAATCCAGTCAAATGCCTTTCTAAGATCCAGATACACTGTATTGAAATGCATTTCTTTGATCACCAGTTTTGCCTACCTGTCCAAAAAAGATATTAGTCTGTCAGAGCTTGCTCTTTGTGAACTCACACTGGCTTCACATGCTCAGAGCTGCTTGTGTTATGTGTGTGTGAACAATTGTTTCAATTAACCCCTCAACAACTTTTATTTGTTTATGAAGAAATATTATATTCTAACCTGTACCCACATTGTAACAGATTTCCTAGGTTTTCAAAATTATTGAAGTTAATAAAAAGAAAAAGGATTTTCCTCTTCTGACCACATTAGATTCAGTGACCCAGTATTAGGCAGGATTTGTGTTACTGAAAGGGTCTCCCCCAACACAGAGCTCCTACCTAGTAACACCTGGTGAAATGGCTGAGCCCGAAGCAAACACAAACTCTAAGGATTCATAGAAATGTTTTGTTTCACATGTAAACCAGCTATGTGAATACACATTTATTCGTAAGAGTATAAATACAGGTCTTGATTAGTGGCAAGGCAGCAACATTAAACCAATAATTGTTACCATTTGGAGAGGTTTGGAGGCAGATGCATCTTGGTTTAAACTGATAGCTTAAGTAATTGCAGCATTTGTTTTAAGTTTTGTTTCCAAGTGAAAGCAGGCTGTTTCTGGTTGTCCTGGGTTTGGACCATGCAGCTGGGGAAGAGTGCCTTTTCTCTCTCTGAGGATAGTTTGTTCCCTGTCTGCAATGTAAGCTTCATAAGAGTTGCAAGTAAGAAGCAAATTTAAAAGGAAAGGGGGAAAAAGGATTTATTACTTAATGTACAAGATTTATAATAATTTCTTTATTGTGTCACAATAATTGGATTCAACTTTCTATTTCTGCCACTATTACCGAAATACGTTAAGTTTTAGAGTAAAATGTCATCGATCAACCAGCATGAAATTCACTACCTAGTAGTAGTAAAGATAATGTTGTTATTATTATCATTATCATCAGAAAGTCTGCCTTTCTAATGTGACTCTGCTATTCACTTGCTCTGCAACTATAGCTTTGTCTTTAAGTCTATGTCATCATTTGTAAAATTGGGATTAAAAGTATCTATACTGCAGATCTGAAAGTATAGTTAGGAGACAGTAACATTTACGGAGCATGTGCTGTGTGCCAGGGACTGTATGGTATCTTACATAAATTATTTCACTTAATCTTCACAGCACCCCTATGAACATGGTAATATCATCCTTGTTTTACAAACAGGGAAACTGAAGCTGAGAGACATTACATAATGTACCTAAGGTCCCATAGCTTTTACGTAGCAAAGTTAAGATTTGATTCTACACTGGGCTAAGTCAACTCTACTATATCACATACAGATGTTCATGGACTTCTGTTTAGCTATATACCTACCTGTAGAAATGTAGATACATGAAAAGAGCATTGATTCTCTCATCCAGAGTGGGAGGGGCATTTTATACATTCCTTTGCGTTTCCTAAAAAGCCTGTATGATTTCCCTGACATCTTAAGTCAAAAGTAAGGGAGTTAAGAGACTCTTCCAGAAGTATCACATAATAAAGGTAATATTTATATAATATTAAAAATTTCACCCATTATTTACATAAATATACTTAATATCACATTGCATTGAAAAGAAACATTCCACACAAAGCTTGTATTCATTCATGATATTCAAGTGCTACCTAACTTCATATAATGGAAACAGTTCTCTATGCAATCTGGTATATGAGCTTTAAAATCCTTTCACATGCATTCTTTTATAAAATGCTACTCAGGGAACAAAATTCATCCTAGCTACTGTTGTCTATAAATGTTTCTCTTGCATGTTATTCAAACCAAAGTCTAAACCAAAGATTTTTAGGAAGAACATCCATCTCTCCTAGAATAAGTCTGGTTACCCTTGAAGACATACTCTAATTCTTTCCATTTCTTGTATTTCCTAAATATTTTCTATCCACATTTAGTATTTCTTTAACCAAAGTAATACTCCATACTTTGGGGCTGACACTAACGGAATTCTAAATACTTTCTCCTTGAGTATATGTTCCAAAAATATATTTTTCTGGTCCTAAGCTACAGATATTTTGTTTTACACATCAGATATAGTGGTTATGAGAATGGGAAAATTTTAAAAAACCAAAACATCCTCTGAGAAGAAAATGATTGGTAATTACAGTGGTCAGCTACCATCCTAATTCCCTAGTTTTGGAACAGTTTAAACATCAAGGTGCTCTCACATTTCTTTTTATTTTAGTAAATATTAACACAAATTATTCCATTAACAATTTAATTCCATTAACTTAAAAAAGTGTTATAAAGCCTTTAAACATGACTAAGATTTCCTCTGAGGAGAGAAGTAATTTGTATGTTAACCAACTAGTGCCTTTCGGTGAATTTGCTTCCTAAATTAAAATGTAGAAATATGAGCTGAATAGACAGACTTGAAATAAAGACCAGTGATGAAAGAGAAATAAGTTTGTTCTTGAATTAGGTGTCTGTTTCTGTACATGAGTGCACACACACACACACACGCACCAGGTTCATAGGAAAATAATCTTGATTTAATAATCTGTGTGCAAATACTAAATAAAACAAGAGGAAGGGAAATATCTCTACATAATTAGCTTATACAGTTAGTATAAACCTCAATCTAGGTTAGAAAAACGATGGGAGAAATACTGTATCATGGTAAATGTAAACTAAAAATTGTATGACTGAAAAAATAATTTTACAAGGCACAATTCAGAGGGCAAATTTAAGAAATTTCATCTTGGAATTCTTGCCAATCTGAAGCCTTTGAGATCTTTGAATAAATAAAAGTGTGCATATGTTGGTAATCTTATTTTAGAGCACAAGAGGGTCAAATATAATCGTTTGGATTCATTTTCCCTATTGGATGAAAGCCAATATTGTTCCTGGTAAGTGTAGTTCTATTGAACCCTATTATTAATCACACGCTTTTCTTATTTTCAGTACTGCCAGGAAACAACTGTGGCAGACCGATTGGGCTGGCACAGAGAGATCAGAAATGGGAGAGCTCTTCCCAAGCAAAGACGTAGGTTAGCCTTGGAGGAGACATGGACAGATTGACTAGACAAATGCAGTAGTGTATGAAGCTCATACACAAAGGATTTATTTTCAGTGGGGAAAGAAATATCACTCCTGCTGTACTCTTTTACAAGAACCTTTAAGTAAATATTAATTCTTCATATACTGAAAAACAAAATTATTTTGGCCCAAACCTTGTTATAATTTTTTCAAATGTTAAAAGCTCTGATTTGGGGTCTGGAGGGCATACAGAGCCTTCAAAGATACTAATAATATAGTATTTCTTATATGATACTATTCTTTAAATTTTATGTACACACGATTAACTCTCTTCCAATGATACATTTCTTGAAAAAATATTAACATTAGGAAATACCATTTAGTGTGTTACTATGATTCCAAGTGCCTCAATTATCTGTTAGCATATCTGCAAACTATTACTTGAAAATTATTTTATTTGTGTACATCTAGAACAAATTGCATTCTAATTATAATATGTAACCTTAAACTTTTTTTCAGTGACTTTTAGAACAAAATTTTGTTGTATGAAAAATGAGGGAAATTGCCAGAGGAGATTCAGGAAAAGTAAATCTGGGTAGAAAATTTCCTTTCACTCCTGAAATACCTATTATTTCCATAAATTGCTCTATAATAATAGTTCTTTAAAAGAATTTGGGTAGAGAGACACTAAAAGGTTTAGAAAAAAATATATCTCTGTAGAGAGTTGTCCCCCAATCAGTCTCTCCCCTGTCTCCAACATGGTACTACATCTGGCATTAGGGTCACATTGTTTGTAGCAATTATTTTTTAATGGGGAGAGGGACTCAGGGGAGAAATCCTCAAAGTTTTAAAGGCAAATTCCAAAGTACCAGTTTTAATTTAACTTTATATATACATTTGAAAATTAATGGGCTCTCTGGTAATGCTGTAGCTTTTGGAATTCATTCAGAAAGGGTTTTAAAATGGAAATGCTGACAGATCGTGAAGTTCAGCGGTATGAATGGTGCCGCTGTAACACTTTACTATACAGGCATGATGCCCATTGTAACAAACATCCCTGTGGCCATATTTTAATATATTTACACTTAAACTTTACACATACACATTTGTTTGAAGGGCGGACCAAAATAAAATATCAGAGTAGCTAGTGGGACAATCTGCTGTACATATGTTTCCCTTTTAATTTATCTTGTTTGGTGTTTATTCTTCATTTAGTTGCCTTCAAATTCATTATTACCCTCCATTTAGTTCACTTTACAAATGAACAGTATGAATCTAGGCTAAATGGCTAGAATTGTGAGACAGCATACAAGAAGAATAAGAAACAAGTAATTGTGATGGCAGAGGTAAGTAATTAACAGACAATGGGCTCATCTTAGTTCCTGTCAATTCCAGCTTTTGTTTGCACAGGCAAGCTAGGCTACAGTAGGTGTAAAATGACTAAACTAAATTAATCCAGCCATTGTGGAAAACAATGTGGTGATTTCTTAAAGAATTTAAAACAGAAGTACTATTTGACCCACCAATCCCATTATTGGGTATATACCCATAGGAATATAATACATTCTTTTACCATAAAGACACAGGCACATGTATGTTCATCATATCACTATTCACAATAGCAAAGTCATGGAATCAACCTAAATGCCCAAAAATGGAAGACCCAGTAAACAAATGTGATACACATACACCATAGAATACTATGCAGCCATAAAAAAGAATGAGATCATGTCCTCTGTAGCAACATAGATGGAGTTTGAGGCCACAATCCTAAGCAAATCCTAATGCAGAAACAGAAAACAAAATTCCATATGTTCTCACTTATAAGTGGGAGCTCAACATCAAGTACATATTGCCACGAAGAAAGAAACAACAGACACTGGGGCCTACTTGAGGGTAGAGAGTGAGAGGAAGCAGAGGATGGAAAAAACTACATATTGGGTACTATGCTTATTACCTGGGTGATGAAATAATCTAGACACCAAACCCTGTGTCACACAATTTACCAATATAACAAACCTCCACCTGTGTCCCTGAACCTAAAATAAAAGTTAAAAAGAAGAAAAATGGTTGAACTGGATAAACTTGAGATCCTGCTCAAAGATAAGTGATTGATGGGATTGAAATGGTTCACTGTTAGTACTCTGCAAAATATGTCAAAAGTGTCTGTTTCTATCTAAGGGAAATACTCTTTTTCTTGTCTAGTCCCAGTCAACATGTCACACTTCCCACAAAAACTCAGAATCAAACACCTTTTTGGCAGCACGTGACCCAAAGCAGCAAGAAGACCCTGGGGATCCACATGGAAGAAGAACACATTTTGTGGAGCTCACTAGATCCAGGACAAGGCAAACCAAGAAAGGAAAATCATTCTGCCAATTGTTTTAGATACACATTTGAGTAAATTTATAAGAGACAGAATGAAGGCCCACAACAGAGGAAGAAATATTCTAGCATAACCAGATTTAGGGAGAAAACAGTAACAATAAAGAGGATCAAAAACCTTTGAGTAATAAAAGAGAGGAAATCCAGACAGAGTCAGAAATTGAAAAAATTTTTTCACCAACCAAGTTAAAGGTTTTCATCAGTTTCCCTTGTGAGGAGGAATTGTGATATTTTGTCATTTGTAATCTGTTTTATATAAACATGTATGAGTCAACTATGTGACAAAATGTAGGTAGTTCTCTTCCCAAAGTGAATATTGCCATTTTTAATGACTCTTTTTGTCATTTTCTTAAAGTCCCTAAAGAGTCCTTTCAACTATTGGCATGGGCCCCTACCTAGTTATTGCAGCATTCCTTGTTACTTTAATAAAGTCTGTGCCTCTAAAGTGCCTTATGTTCTAAACATAGAAAAAAAATCGTAAATTCCAAGACCCATATTTTAAACTGAGTGACATTTAAGCATGCTTCTCTCAAATGTTTCATCAGTTTCCAAGGCATCATTACCATTTGCACTAATATAAAAGAACCCTTAGGCTGGGCATGGTGGCTACATGCCTGTAATCCCAATACTTTGGGAGGCCAAGGTGGGCAGATCGAGCCCAAGTTCAAGTCCAGCACCTGGGCAACGTGGTAAAATCCTGTCTCTACAAAAAAACAACAAAAAAACAAAAATGAGCTGGGTGTGGTGGCATGAACTTGTAGTGCCAGCTGTTCCAGAGGCTGAGGTGGGAGGATCACCAGAGCCTGGGGAGTTTGAGGATTGCACCACTGCACTCCAGCCTGGGCAACAGAGTGAGAGCAAAACTGTGTCTCAAAAAAAAAAAAAAAAATTCCTTCAAGATGTTCTAGTCTGATAGAGAAGAAAATTAGGCTAAGTCCAGATCCCTGAAAGGTCCTACATGACCCTTCCAGCCTCATCTCTATGTTGTGGCCATTACAGCTATATGTCCCTAGTAAGAGTGCCAGGGCCTTTTATATCTCCATGCACTTGCCCACACTGCCACCTCTGCCCAGATTGGCTTGACTTTTCTCGTCTACTTGGCAAATACCTACTTATTTGTAAAAATCTGAGCTTTATATGTTCTCACTCACCCACAATAGGATTGCGTTCTATTCCTTTGTGCCCCAACTGCCCTGTATTACCAAGTTGGCTATTCTTATTTTTTTCTATCATCTATACAAGTTGGTTTTTCTTATTAAATTCTGTCCCTGCAGGTTACAAGCTCCTTGGGGTGAAAATTATACCATATATCTTTACAACTCCTGGTCTTAGAACGTTGCCTGGTACATATTAGACATGCAACTCCTTATTTAGTTATTCATTCATTCACTCGTTCAATAAATATTTAAAAATAAAACTTCAATTAAGCCACTTATTCTTTTATTCTTATTCTTATTCCTATTCATTTATTCTTCCCAGGTATACATGAACGAGAATATTTACTCATTAAGAGATTTCACAGGCAGTCGGTAAGTACTGTGTTGGTAACTAAATCAGGAATAGCTTAACATGTTAATATAAGATCACCAGTCTATCTGCATCATGATTACATGTAATAATTTTAACAAATGCTGTTGTTAAAAATGCAGATTCCTAAGACTCATCGCAGACCTAAATGGAATCTCTAGGCATAAGACTCAAGAATCTGTAATTGTAAAAAGCCACTCTCATGTGACTTATATTCACACCAAAGTTTGAGAATCTTTGGATTCCAAAGAGCATGAACTTCAGAAAGTGAGGGATCTGAGCCAAGGCTCCAAATCTACCCTTTATTTGCTGTATGACCTTGGAAAAGTAAAATAACCTCTTAGAGCCTCAGTTTTCTTACTCATAAAATGAATATAATAATGTCTCCCCACTGGGTAATTGTAAGGATTATGTAAAATAAGGTAAACCACCTAGAACTGTGCCTATGACACAGAAATGTGTGATAATATCAATTATCTCTTTGTCTCCCTACTCCAGCTTCACTTTGTTCCTCAAATTCTCTTCAGCAGTCAGACTACTTGAAAACAATCGCATGTGTCTCTTAGAGCTCCACTGTTTAGAGTTTAAGCAATCTTGACATCACCATAATAATTCTGAATATGATTGTTTGAACTTTGCATATGCTAAAATATTCATATTTTTATTGAATTCTCCTTGTAGGAGAATTAAATCTCCTTGCAGGAACTAAACGGATTTTGATATGGGTTATATAGAAGTTTTACTTTGGCAGGAATGGATACCCCCTTTCTCATTTTATGCCAAGACTTGAAATCATGTGGTGGCATCTGCAGGCATTCATTGCCTCCCTATTAATTTCAGAGACTGGCCTGGTGCAAATTAACTTTTCCTCCTCTTCCATGGAAAAACTGATATTTTTATGATCTTTCATAATATTGCCATTATTGTTGCAAGAATCTTATTCCAAAATATGGAAAAGTTTCTTCCACTTCTACGCCTCAGAAAATACTCTTACCATTTGTCTGTTTTCCTTTTTTGAAAAAGTGTGTGGCCTGAGTTCACTTTGTAATTGTTGGAAAAGAGAAAATATACATTTCCCATATTGAATTTTCTAATGTACTTAGTAAGGTGAGAGGAATTTTTGCTAAAGGTGGTGATAGAGGATCATGAGATTGACTCAGTGTTCTTATGTGTCATCTCAGGCAGATGACTATCCACAATCAGTTCTCATATGACTTTAGATGATGCTAGTCTATCACTGGTTTCTATAAATTAGGTTCTCTGTTAAAGTTGATAGCATTTTTATTAGTATTCATGTAAAAAATACTAAAACATTTTAAATAAACCTTTGGGAAATTGTGGTGCTAATCACAGATGGAGAAAATAAACCTTATTACAAAAGAATCAAAGATATAATGAAACATGAGAGAGGCAAAATATTTTATTTGGCCCTTTAATAATTCCAAATGCCAACTATTATTGAAATATTTTTTCTTTTTTTTTTTTTTCAAGACAGAGTTTCACTCTTGTTGCTCAGGTGGGAGTGCAATGGCACGATCTCGGCTCACTGCAACCTCTGCCTCCTGGGTTCAAGCAATTCTCCTACCTCATCCTCCCAAATAGCATGCACCACCACGCCCAGCTAATTTTTTTTTTTTTTTTTGGTAGAGACGGGTTTTCTCCATGTTGGTCAGGCTGGTCTCAAACTCCCGACCTCAGGTGATCTGCCTGCCTTGGTCTCCCAAAGTGCTGGGATTACAGGCATGAACCACCATGCCCGGCCTATTGTAATACTTTCTAAAAAAAAAGACTATGTTTTATCCTTACCTACATTTGAAACTGAAAATCTTGTTTTTTGTCCTATTGTATTCTTATCTCAGCCTACTTCTCTTCAGTTACCTTCTAAATGAGATTCCATAGATATGCAAGTAAACATCGGTCATTTGTGTGTAGCTATCTCAGCTGATTGAGAATTCTCTGCAGTCCAGTTCCATTCACCCTCTTCTTTTCATTAGTAAAAGAATAATCTTTCCCCTTATACTAGAAGACGTTGTAAAAATTAGTAACTGGTTAGTAGAAAATTAGTCTTGGAAGCACTGAATATGAAAAAACTCCATCTCTGAATGGAAGCATATCAACCTGTCTTTTATAATTTCAAATATAAATTCTACCCTTCCTAGAAGACTACTCTAGTAGAGGGCTCCAGCTTGCTTTAACTTGTTATGGAGAAACAATTATAGGGAGATTTTTGAAGACAAACTTTCAATGTGGCATTAAAAATGTAGAGTTTTCCCCCTGGCATGACTATACAAGTGTTTACATATCTACCTGTTTGGTTGTTCTAGAGTTGAACTCAATTTATGGCTCTGTCTTTCTCTAGCTACACAAACACATCTTAATCCATTATTGATGTCTTTTTGCTCCTTCCCTAGAATCTTTTCCATGTTAGTTATTCCAAACCATCCATATAGTCCTCAGGAGCCCAATCTCTTTCCCTCAGTCTTGAAACTCTTATGTCCTTTTCTGATTTATGTAAATAATACATGCTTATTGTAAAAAATAAAAATGGCAAAATAAAAATGAATAAAGGATAAAATTTAAATCAGCATCCCCAATTTTACCACCCACAAATTCTCTTTATGCTACTATTAATATTTTGGTATATTTCACTTCAGTCTTTTTTCTAGGATACACAATATATACTATGACACTCATATATATTGTATAAGTTTTTAATCTTGTTTGTTCCACCTAAAATATTTTAAGAATTTTTTCATGTTAAGAAGTAGTCTCCCTAATGTTATTTTTTGTAGTTGCATAGTATTGTATGAATGTAATATGATTTGTTATCTAGAAATATAATAACACTATAATTATCCTTATACATATGTTTTCATGGGAAAATGTGATTAGTATTTACTTAAGATGCATTTCTAGTCTTAAAAAATATGACATTTTTAAGGCTCTTACTGAGTACTGGCAACTTTCCCTCTAGTTGTATTTAAGAGTACCTGCTTAACTCTGCCCTCACCAACATTGGATGTTATAATTTTAAAAAATCTTTGTCATTTGCTCTGGGAGCTTATTGTATTAACTTGAATTTTTTGAACTGAATTAGTTAAATATTTTTATATGTTTTGGGCCAATTTTATTTCTTCCTATGTAAATTGCATTTTCTACACTTCTGTCTAAATTCATCACTTTTCTTACTGACATAAGAAATCTATGGCCGGGCATGGTGGCTCATTCCTGTAATGCCAGCACTTGAGAGGCTGAGGCAGGCGGATCGCAAGGTCAGGAGTTTGAGACCAGCCTGGCCAATATGGTGAAACCCTGTCTCTACTAAAAATACAAAGATTAGCTGGGCATGGTGGCAGGTGCCTCTAATCCCAGCAGTCTACTCAGGAGGCTGAGGCAGGAGAATCGCTTGAACCCGGGAGGCAGAGGTTGCAGAGAGCTGAGATCACGCCATTGCACTCCAGCCTGGGTGACACAAAAGCCTCAATCTCAAAAAAAGAAAAGGCTGGGGGGGCGGTTCCAAGATGGCCGAATAGGAAGAGCTCCAGTCTATAGCTCCCAGAGTGAGTGACACAGAAGACGGGTGATTTCTGCATTTCCAACTGAGGTACCAGGTTCATCTCACTGGGGCTTGTCAGACAGTGGGTGCAGTGCACCAAGCAAGAGCCGAAGCAGAGCGACACATCACCTCATCCAGGAAGCACAAGGGGTCAGGGAATTCCCTTTCCTAAGCAAAGCTATGACAGACGACACCTGGAAAATTGGGTCACTCCCACCCTAATACTACACTTTTCCAGTGGTCTTAGCAAATGGCACACCAGAAGATTACATCCCTCGCCTGGCTTGGAGGGTCCTACACCCATGGAGCCTCACTCATTGCTTGCACAGCAGTCTGAGATCGAACTGCAAGGTGGCAGCGAGGCTGGGGGAGAGGCGCCCACCGTTGCTGAGGCTTGATTAGGTAAACAAAGCGGCCAGGAAGCTTGGATTGGGTGGAGTCCACTGCAGCTCAAGGAGGACTCCCTGCCTCTGTACACTCCACCTCTGGGGACAGGGCATAGCCAAACAAAAGGCAGCAGAAAACTCTGCAGACTTAAATGTCCCTGTCTGACAGCTTTGAAGAGAGTAGTGGTTCTCCCAGCATGGAGTTTGAGATCTGAGAAAGATAGACTGCCTCCTCAAGTGGATCCCTGACCCCTGAGTAGCCTAACTGGGAGGCACCCCCAGTAGGAGCAGACTGACACCTCACACGGCCGGGTACCCCTCTGAGACAAAACTTCCAGAGGAACGATCAGACAGCAACATTTGCTGTTCACCAATATTTGCTGTTCTGCAGCCTCCACTGCTGATAGCCAGGCAAACAGGGTCTGGAGTGGACCTCCAGCAAACTCCAACAGACTGACAGCTGAGGGTCCTGACTGTTAGGAGGAAAACTAACAAACAGAAAGGGCATCCACACCAAAACCTCATCTGTACATCACCATCATCAAAGACCAAAGGTAGATAAAACCACAAAGATGGGGAAAAAACAGAGCAGAAAAACTGAAAATTCTAAAAATCAGAGCACCTCTCGTCCTCCAAAGGAACGCAGCTCCTCACCAGCAACGGAATAAAGCTGGACAGAGAATGACTTTGATGAATTGAGAGAAGAAGTCTTCAGATGATCAAACTTCTCCGAGCTAAAGGAGGAAGTTCGAACCAATCGCAAAGATGTTAAAAACCTTGAAAAAAGATTAGACGAATGGCTAACTAGAATAACCAATGTAGAGAAGTCCTTAAATGACCTGATGGAGCTGAAAACCATGGCACGAGAACTACATGATGAATGCACAAGCTTCAGTAGCCGATTTGATCAACTGAAAGAAAGGATATCAGTGATTGGAGATCAAATGAATGAAATGAAGCGAGAAGTTTAGAGAAAAAAGAATAAAAAGAAATGAACAAAGCCTCCAAGAAATATGGGACTATGTGAAAAGACCAAATCAACGTCTGAGTGGTGTACCTGAAAGTGATGGGGAGAATGGAACCAAGTTGGAAAACACTCTGCAGGATATTATCCAGGAGAACTTCCCCAACCTAGCAAGGCAGGCCAACATTCAAATTCAGGAAATACAGAGAATGCCACAAAGATACTCCTGGAGAAGAGCAATTCCAAGACACATAATTGTCAGATTCACCAAAGTTGAAATGAAGGAAAAAATGTTAAGGGCAGCCAGAGAGAAAGGTCAGGTTAACCACAAAGGGAAGCCCATCAGACTAACAGTGGATCTCTCAGCAGAAACTCTACAAGCCAGAAGAGAGTGGGGGCCAATATTCAACATTCTTAAAGAAAAGAATTTTCAACCCAGAATTTCATATCCAGCCAAACTAAGCTTCATAAGTGAAGGAGAAATAAAATCCTTTACAGACAGGCAAATGCTGAGAGATTTTGTCACCACCAGGCCTGCC